>NW_020954618.1:862571-895090 GCF_900497805.2 Vombatus ursinus
AGGAGAAGGAGAAGGAGAAGGAGGAGGAGGAGGAGGAGGAGGAAGAGGAGGAGGAGGAGGAGGAGGAGAAGGAGAAGGAGAAGAAGAAAAGAAGAAGAAGAAGAAGAAGAAGAAGGAGGAGGAGGAGGAGGAGAAGGAGAAAGAGGAGGAGGAGGAGGAGGAGGAGGAGAAAAAGAAGAAAGAAGAAAGAAGAAGAGAGGAGGGAGAGAGAGGGAGAAGGAGAAGGGGAGGGAGGGAGGGAGAGAGAGCAACGGCCGAGGTTGGGAGCTGGTGTGTCTAGAGTGAGGAATAGCAAGGAGGTCAGGGTCTCTAGGTCAAAAAGGACATGGGGAGATGTAAGGAGTAAGGAGACTGACCGGGGGATGCAATAATGGGAGGCTTTAGAAGCCAAACAGATGTTATACTTGATCCTGATAGGGAACCACTGGAATCGATGCCATCACCGGATCCACTGACTCATGGTGCATCTTGTAAGGAAGAAAGATCTCTCCTGCCTCCCCTCCCCTGCCTGGCCATGGCCCTGATCATATATCATGTGTCCTTGTAGCTGCGGAACCTCAAGCGTGATGATTAAAGCCAACATGAATACCCAGAAAGCTCTCTGCGATCGACATGGCCATGACCTCCTGCATGCATCCCACCAGGTACCACTCTTTCTTCCTCTCTGAAACAGCAAGAGGACTCTCCGCCCCCCCCCACATGCACACATAAACACACGTGCATATACACATGCATGAACACACATGCACATACCTAATTCTTCTGCACAAAAATAATTCCCTCCCTGTATTAATCCTTTATCCTACTACTAAAATCACATTCAGTTTTTCATTCTTCAAAGCTCCTTTAGAACGGGCCCTCCCTCCAAAAAGCAGGCCACAACCTGGGATAATTCAATCAGTCAAAAATCATTTATAAAGCATCGATTATTTGTTTGGCACTAGGGTTACAAAAGCAATCCAGATGCTAAATATATGATCAATCACCGTTCAAAGTAGGAAAGAGTTATAGAAAGTGCCATCTGGAAATAGCATCGTACTTAAAGTCAAAACTAACACTCACGTGCTACCTCAATCAATTAATCAATAGGCATTTATTAAGTACCCACTATGTGGGACTGTGCTAGGTACTGGGGGCATGAAAGTACAAACGAAACCTTTAGGTTGACAATCTAGCATCTCAGACACTAGCTGTGTGACCACGAACAAATCACTTGCCCTCTCTGGGCTGTGAGCTCCTTGAGAACAGGGACCACCTTTTGCCTTTCTCTGTATCTCCAGAACTTAGCACAGGGCCTGGCACATAGTATGTGCCACCCCACCCTAGTTACACATCTACCCAATGTCACACAATGCCTTGGATAATGAAATGGAAGGCATTTCAACACTGACCCCAAGCACAGGTTTATGAAATATGGTTCCCATTTTCTCCTCATACTTTGAAGGAGTGAAAATTGCCTTCCCCCCTCCCCGAACACTTGTTGAACCGCAGGCTTATTGTTCTTTCTCATGGAGAGACAGCAGATAATGACAGTGTTACCTAGAATTAATTTAATGCTTGTCAAGATCTTCAAGTTCTTGGGTGGAAGGCATCGTATAAATATGAATTACAATCATTTCAGGTTTTATTGTTTTCCCTTTCACACTGATATTTTCTATTATAAAATAAAGTTTGTATCACCCCTAGTCCTCAACCTACCCAATCAATACCTGCCTGGCTGATCGCACCTTCCAATTCTGCTCTGATTAGCTCTGTCAATTCCTCTTGCGGTCCTTCTAACTCAAGCATTCTATAATGGTCAACTTTGTCTATACTTATTCCTTTGGTGGCCAACATACTCTTCAAATGTGTCTCCCTTAAATTTAATTGGTCTGTGGTATACTGGAGACAGTTTTAGATTTGGGAGTCAGGAACCTGGGTTCCAATCACACCTCTGATGTTTTCTAGCTGTGTGATCCAAGGAAAGTCACTTACCCTCTCTGTTTCTTTATCTGTAAATTGGGGATAATGTTTGAGGTTTTTTGGTGAGGCAATTGGGGTTAAGTGACTTGCCCATGGAGGGGATAATGTCATTAGCATATTCACCTCACAATGTTGTACTGACAAATTCCCTTTGTGAATCTTAAAAGGGCTACAGAAATGGGAGTTATCATTAAAACAATTCCCCCTGTATGTATGAATACAGGTTAATACACACTCAATTTTATCATACTGGCATTATTCTTAATATCATGTTAAGTTCATGGGTGTCCATGGCCTAAGAATTCATTAAAAAATGGTGAGCCTTTTGCATGCATGGCTAGGCCGCTCCTCTATAAAACAGAGATAGTTAATTGTAGAACGTTATCCAACACACAAGATGAGCAGCCTTGAATGGGTCATCTGCATAATTGGAAGGAGTACATCTATGAGATTCCATATCCAATGGGGAATGTCACCCAAATTGTTGTTCAGTCGTGTCCAAATCTTCATGACCTCATTCGGGGTTTTCTTGGCAAATAATGGCAGATAATAGTTTGCCATTTCCTTCCCAGTTCATTTTATAGATGGGGAAACTGAGGCAAACAGGGTTACAGGACTTGCTCAGGATCACACAACTAGTAAGTATTTGAGGCCAGATTTGAATTCAAGATGTTGAGTGTTCCTGACTCCAGGTCCAGCATTCTGTCCACTGCACCACCTAGCTGCCCTGCCAAATTGTTGAGCCTGTACCTTAATTAATAATTAGCTGTGTTCCCCAGAATTAAAAAATGAGTAAAGTGTCAATTAACTGATGGATGTTTAGATGGAAATTAGACAGAAAAGCAAAAAGGAAGAGGGAAAAATAAGCAGATGATGATCAATCAATAGAGATTAAGTGCCTACCCCGGGTCAGGTACTGGAGATACAAAGAAAAAACTGAAATAAGCCCTGACCTCCAGGAGCTGGCATCCTACCCTAGGAGACAACATTGATATATATAACAGGTCTACACAAAATACACAGGACAGAGACACTAGTGGTCGGCAGACCAGGAAAGGCGTCATGTGGAAAGTGGTCCTTTAGTGGAGTCTTGAAAGGCACCAGGGATTCTAAGACATGGAAGTGAGAAGGTGAGAAAGGGGTCCATTCTAGGCATGAGAGACAACTTCTACAAAGACCCAAAGTCAAGACATAGAAGCACAGAGAGAGAGTCACATACAAGGAAAAGGAAGAAGGCAGTTTTGGTTGGACTCTAGAGAGTATAGAGGGGAATACTGTGTCATAAGGCTGGAGAAGTAGTTGGGACCAAGTTGTCAAGAGCAGAGGAGCTTACATTCGATCCTAGAGGTAATAGGGAGCTACCAAAGTGTAGCAAATGGGGCAAGGGATGACACAGTCAGACGTGCACTTTGGAAAAATGGCTATGGCAGATGAATTGGAGTAGAGAGAGATAAGAGGTGCTGAAGTTCTTAACTAGGGTGGTGGCTGTGTGAATGGAGAGAAAGCAAGCAACGAGATGTGATTACAGGGAAAGAAACAAGATTGAGTGACGGATTGGATATGGGGTATGAGAGAGTAAAGAGTCAAAGATGATACTGAGCTTGAGAAATCTTGTATTTATTTTATAGGTCTATTGCATGCATTCATTTGGGTGTACATCCTCTCCCTCAATAGAATGTAAGCTCCCTAAGGGCAAGGATGGCTCCATTTTTTTTTTTTTCCAGAGAGAGATTTTTAGCAATGCATGTAGCTGCAGAAACAAACTGGGACTAAGGCTCATGGTAGCCAAGGACATTGGTCACTGGTTTCTACACTGTTAATATACAATTTGGAGGGAGTGAAACACGGGAAAAACAGGATTATAGGGATTGAGACACCTGGTTTTTTATTTGTGGAGAGGATGGGTAGACACTGGGGTGAGAGGAAAACAGGTAGTCTTGTTACATCCCTTAAGTTGAGTAACCTTTGGGAAGGGAAGTGATCTTGTGACTTCTCCAAAATTAGGTGACTTACAAAGAGGTGGAGCTTAACTTCACAAAATGGTGGATAAAGGCAAAATGGAGTCACTGATGCTATTTTGTAAATGTAACATTCTCCGCTTTGATCCTGGGGTTCTGAGCCCCTAAGACCACTCATTTAAACGCCTCATCTATTAAGCTAGGTGGCGCAGTGAATAGAACTCTGGCCTTGGAGTCAGGAGGACCTGGGTACAAATCCAGCCTCAGACACTTTACACTTAACAAGCTGTGTGACTCTGGGCACGTCACTTAACCCCGATCGCCTGACAAAAAAAAAAAAAAAGAATTTCTAGACAGCATGATAGTGTGTCTTAGGGGGCATCAAAGGGGTGGGGTGAGAGGCAAAAAGAGTACAGAGTCATAATCTCATATATACCCTAAGGAGACAAACCTTGTTAAATAGACACTATAGGTAAACTAAGTCAGGCTACAGATCAAACTACTTAGAGGGCTCACCAAGGACTAATTTGAAAGGGGAGATTTACATGTCACCACAGTAACCAAGGACGCTCAACAAACATAACACCATGAAACAAAAAGTGGAAGCAATACAATAATGATCACCGATATTAAATTGTCTCCCTGTAATCTGACAAATCACACCCAATGTCCATTTAATCAGCACATTTTGTCTTGAGTCCCAGAATCTGCAGCCTCTAGGTCTCAAGAGAGGCCCTTCAAAGAAATTTGGATTCAGTGAAAGGGCTGAGCTTGAAGACCTAGAGGGCCCTACATGGCCTTGAGGCAGCAGGTTCCCCACGCCTTCAATTTAGGCCTCATCCCCAGGGCAGCTCTAAAGACTATCCTCCTGATAGATCTGCTTCTCTGGTTCCAAGTCACTTGCACAGATTACTAGGTAATTCTGCTAAAATCTGCCAGTACAATTCAGTACAATCACCAAAATTTGCTTTTCCAGTGATTTGTTCATGTGGTAAAAACCAGCTCAAACCATATGGATCTAACCTTACTAACCACAGAGCTATTAAAAGAACCCATAATTCACCTGAAACTTCGAAGAATTTCAGTTTTTAAATACTTCTCGGTGTTTCTATCTTAACTTAAACCCTGTACCTGATATGAAAACTGCCATCAACAGATTGAAGGAAGAATCTTAAAAAAAAAAATCCACAAGGGCCAGGAAAAATGAGCCCTTATCTCTTCAAATTATCAGATAGAGACAATAGAGAGACAGAGAAAATAATTTCACTTTCCTTACAATTATCAATGCAATTTTATATATAAAATTCTTAATCCAGTTTTGAGAACTTATTTCTTTTTTTTCTATTTTATTTATTTATTTATTTAACAGTAATTTTTATTTATTTTTTTGTTTTCAACATTTACTTCCACAAGATTTTGAGTTCCAAATTTTCACCCCATCTCACCCCTCCCCCCACCCCAAGATGGCATGCATTCTAAATACCCCTTCCCCTAGTCTGCCTTCCCTTCTATCTCTTCCCCCCTTCTCTTATCCCCTTCCCCTTCAATTTTCCTGTAGGGCAGGATGGATTTCTGTACCCCATTTCCTGTATTTCTTATTTCTCAGTTGCATGTGAAAACATTTTTTTTAAACACGTGTTTTTAAAACTTTGGGTTCCAAATTTTCTCCCTTCCTCCCTCCCCACCCACCCTCATTCATAAGGCAAGCAACTAAATATAGGTTATATATGTGCAGTTATGCAAAACACTTCCATAGTAGACATGCTGTGAAAAACTAACTCTATTTCCCTTAATCCTATCTTGCCCACCCATTTATTCTATTCTTTCTTTTGACCCTGTCCCTCCTCAGAAGTATTTGCTTCTGATTACTCCTTTTCCCAATCTGCCCTTCTCTCTATCATTCCCCTACTCTCTTGTCCACTTCCCCCCCTATTTTCCTGTAGGGTAAGACAGATTTCCACACCCAATTGAGTGTGTATGTTATTCCCTCCTTAAGTCAAATCCTATGAGAATAAGATTCACTCATTCCCTCTCACCTTCCCCTGTTTCTCTTCCACTGTAAGAGTCTTTTCTTTTCTGTTTTTTTTTGTGGGATAATTTACCCCATTATACCTCTCCCTTTCTCCTTCTCCTAGTATAATCTTCTCTCACCCCTTAATTTTATTCTCCAGATATGACCCCTTCATTTTCAACTCACCCTGTGCCCTCTATTTATCTATCTATCTATATCAATATACAGGTACATATAATTTTTTCCCCTCCAACTACCCTAATACTGACAAAGGTCTCATGAGTTACAAATATCATCTTTCCATGCAGGAATGTAAACAGTTCAACCTTAATAAGTCTCTTATGATTTTCTCTTTCCTGTTTACCTCTTCATGTTCCACTTGAGTCTTGTATTTGAAAATCAAATTTTCTATTCAATTCTGGTCTTTTCATCAAGAATGCTTGAAAGTCCTCTATTTCACTGAATGACCATTTTTTCCCCTGAAGGATTATACTCAGTTTTGCTGGGTAGGTGATTCTTGGTTGTAATCTTATCTCCTTTGCTCTCTGGAATATTATATTCCATGCCCTGCGGTCCCTTAATGTAGAAGCTGCTAAATCTTGTGTTATCCTGATTGTGTTTCCACAATACTTGAATTGTTTCTTTCTGGCTGCTTGCAATATTTTCTCCTTGACCTGGGAACTCTGGAATTTGGCTACAATATTCCTAAGAGTTTTCCTTTAGGGATCTCTTTCAGGAGGAGATCAGTGGATTCTTTCAGTTTCTATTTTGCCCTTTGGTTCTAATATATCAGGACAGTTTTCCTTGATAATTTCTTGAAAGATGATGTCTAGGCTCTTTTTTTGATCATGACTTTCAGATAGTCCAATAATTTTTAAATTCTCTCTCCTGGATCTATTTCCCAGGTCAGTTGTTTTTCCAATGAGATATTTCACATTGTTTTCTAATTTTTCATTCTTTTGGGTTTGTTTTACAGTGTCTTGATTTCTCATAAAGTCAGTAGCTTCCAATTGCTCTATTCTAATTTTTAAGGAAATATTTTCTTCAGTAATCTTTTGGACTTCCTTTTCCATTTGGCCAATCTTGCTTTTTAGGGCATTCTTCTTCTCATTGACTTTTTGGACCCTTTTGCCATTTGGATTAGGTTATTTTTTAAGGTGTTATTTTCTTCAGTATTTTTTTGGGTCTCCTTTAGCAAGCTGTTGACTTGTTTTTCATGATTTTCTTGCATCACTCTCAGTTTTTCCTCTACTTCTCTTTCTTGCTTCTCAAAATCCCTTTTGAGCTCTTCTAAGGCCTGGGACTGATTCATATTTTTCTTGGAGGCTTTGGATGTAGGAGCTTTGGCTTTGTTGTCTTCTTCTGGTTGTACATTTTGATCTTCTTTGTCACCCAAGTAAGATAATATAATCTGATTCTTTTTGCACTGCTTACTCATGATCCCGGCCAATTACTTGAGTTTTAAACTCTTTGTTAAGGTAAAAGTCTGCTTCCAATGTGAAGAGTGTACTGTCCCAAGTACAGCTGTTTTCAGAGGTACTTCTAGGGACCTGTAAATTTTCAGTTCTTCCAAGGTGCTATGATAAGGGGTGAGGTGTTTCCTCTCCACAGCCACAACAAGCTCTACCAAGCCAGTGTTCCTCCTCGTCCCAGGACCGCCCCTCAGAACTGTGACCCAGATCCAAGCACCCGTAAAGCAAGAGATTCCTGCCTCAGCGCTGGCAAAGAGATCCCTGCAATCCCCCTCTTATCAGCCACTTGATTCCCCCTCAGTCTGTGGGCCGGAAGCTCAGGAAACAGCTACTGCCCTGGGGGCTGCTGAGACCTAGCTCCTCTCTCACCGCAGTCACAGACTTTTCCCACTGACCTTCTAAGTTGTCTTTGGTGTTCCTGGGTTGAGAAGTCTGGAAACCACCACAGCTGCCCGCGATTTAGTCCTCTGAGGCCTGCTCCAGGGTTGCTGCAGCCTGCGTGCTCATGCCAAACTGTGCTCCTCTCCCCGCCTGGCATGATATACCTTTCTGATCAACCATCCAGGTTGTCTTTGGCTGGAAATTTGTTTCACTCTATCTTTTTGTGGGTTCTGCTGCTTTAGAATTTGTTTAGAGCCATTTTTTTAGGTATTTGGAGGGCTTTGGGAGAGAGCTCAAGACAGTCACTGCTTTCCCTCTGCCCATCTTGACTCCGCCCTCTTTGTCTTTGTTTTCCAAGGGCCCAACATAGTACCTAAATTGACGTCATTTGTATGGTGCTTTCTATGTGCTAGTCACTGTGCTAAGTGCTTTTCAATTACTATCTCATTCAATCTTCACAACTGTGTTCTTATCCCCATTTTTCAGAGGAGGAAACTGAGATGAATAGAGATTAAGAGTGACTTGCCTACCCTTTGACCTAGCAACAGCACTTCCAGGTCTGTATCCCAAAGAGATTGTACAAATGGGAAAAAGGACCCACATGTACAAAAATATTTATGGCAGCTCTTTGTGTGGTAGCAAAGAATTGGAAATTGAGAGGATGCCCATCAATTGGGGAATGGCTGAACAAGTTGTGGTATATGAATGTAATGGAATACTACTGTGCTGTAAGAAATGATGAACAGGCAGACTTCAGAAAAACCTGTAAAGACTTGTGTGGACTGGTTCTGAGTGAAGTGAACAGAACCAGGAGAATATTGTACACAGCAACAGCCACGTTGTGCGATGACTAATATTGATAAACTTAACCTTTCTCAGAAATACAAGGATCTAAGACATCTCCAAAGGCCTCATGATGGAAAATGATATCCACATCCAAAGAAAGAACTATGGAACTCGAATGCAGATTGAAGCATACTACTTGCTACTTTTTTCTTCTGTTGTGTTTTGTTTCCTCTTTCTGGTGGTTCCTCCTATTGGTTCTAATTCTTCCTTACAACATCACTAATGTGAAAATATGTTTAATAGCAATATATATGTATAGCCTGCATCAGATTGTGCGCTGTCTTGGGGAGGGAGGTGGGGAGGGAGGAGAAAAATTTAAAACTCTAAAACTTATGGAAGTGATTGTTGATAATTCTAAATAAATTAATTAAAAAAAATAAAAAAGAGTGACTTGCCCAGAATCATATAGTTAGTAAGTGTCTGAGGCTGAAATTGAACTCAGGTCTCCCTGACTCCAGGCTCATCATTCTATTTAGTGCTGCACCTCCTTGCCACTAATGTGTGCCACATTGAGGACACAAATCTGTTGAAGCATTCTAGCACTTCCTACTTGTCTCCACAATCACAGGATCATAGATTTAGAGCTGAAAATGACCTGTGAGGTCATACATTCCACCCCCCTCATTTTACAGAGGAGAAAACTGAGGCACGAAGAGATTAAATTACTTGTCCAGGATCACACTAGCATCTGTGGAGGATTTTGAACCAGATCCTCCTTGCTCCATGCCCAATGACCTATCTACTCTGCGTTGCTGGTGGCCAGGACCTGGTTAGTGCAGATATTCTCTCCACCAATTCAGATTTCCCTTCTATGACTTGTTAGTCATTTGAGAGTTGCAATGGCCAAAGAAAATCTGGTGATGATCCTCCCCAAACTTACCCAGGCTAGTCCCCAAAGCCCAGAATCTCAGAGTTAAGAAAGCAGTTAAGAGACCACTCAACCCAACCCATCCTTGGACGCCATTTATGGTTGGACCTATCAGAACTCCCAGGCTTCTAGCATAGGTTGTGAGATCTCAGGGCGACTTCCACACCAAAGCAAAGTATTGCAGGAGCGTCTAGGCAGAGTGTGTTCTACAAGGCAATGAATACTGGGCAGGGGGGCACATTTAGAAATGTTCTCTTTGGGGCACCAAGAATATCAACACAGGCAAGTACCCACAATCATTCACTTCTCATCCAGATGTGCTGTTCCATAGACAAGCACATTTCTCATCCCCCTTTGAGAAATATCTGCAGCATGGATCCAATGGAATACAGTCTTTTTGAGGGCAGACTCCAGAGCTAGCACGTCGGCCTTTTTCTTTTTATTCCCAGCCTTTAGCTTAAGTGAATGGAATTATTGTGAGCCTTAAAGAAATGCTGGTTGCTTGATTGATTGCTCCTAATTTTATTCTATGTCAGACAAATAAAATTTATATAGCCATCTTTGATACTAGAGAATATTCATATTCATTCATTTATTCATATTCATTCCTACCTACTGTTTTCTTTTAGTGTTAGCATTAGGCACAATCTGTCATATGGTATCAGAAACTCCTCATAAGCAAGACCTCCCCCTTCTGCTACTTTTGAAATTCAACATGGTACCTCACTAGGCCTCAGCATGCTGCACCACTCCACAAATTCAGTAGGCTGGTGCACTCATCAAAAGGCCCAGAGGTGCAATCAAAGAAAAGGCATCAGTTCCCCGCTGTTAACATGAGCCGCTGCAAACAGATGTCTGTAACAGCCATTATGGTCTCTGGTTTATCCCACATGTCTTCTTCCCACTCAAAGCCAAGCTGCCTATTCAGATAATGGGAGGTCCTTTGATGGTGAAAGCAGGTGCCAAGAAACATGGGGGCAGGGTATATGTATAATCCACCTAACCCCGAAAGGGACATCTGCTCTTCAGCTAGTTTCTGCTCTCTGCCAACCATCATGGGCCATGTGCCTCTATGAATTTGGTCACATTCACTATGGGTATGGATGGAAAAAGGGATGACTTGGCATGTAAGTCATTTATCCCCCAGCAGGCTGGACTGCAGGAACACACCACAAAGCACCACCAGGAACAACTGATGTCTCCATCCCCTGAACGGTAGGATGACACTTCCCACTCCAGCTCAGGGCTCCCTTCAAACTTGGAAAAGGATTCCATGGGCCCGAAAGCTCAGAGAGTGTGCGATCAGCTGAGTGTGCAAACTTGATGCCAGGCTCTGAGAAGCAATATCTTCAGGGCCACCAATTTGTTTTTAAAAAAAGAAAAAGGAATAAAAGAAATAGGCAAGTGTTCATTTCATAAGCATTTAATTTAATTAAGTGCAGACTGTGTGCCAGATATGATGTTAGGTGCTAAGAATCCTAAGACAAAAACAACTCCTGACCTCAAGGAGTTTACAGTCTATTGGGGGGGACTATGTGTACCCAGAGGAATTGAGGGGCTGATGGCACAGTTCTCAGAGTGCTAGATTTGGCATTGCAGGAAGCAGGCTCAATTGCCACTACACTGCTTACTCCATGGATGAATTTAGGCCAGTCTCTGGGTCTCATTTTCCTTACATATTAAATGTACAGGCTGATTTTGTCTCTAGGGCAGAAGTTCTTACCTTGCAGTCAATGGACCCCATAAGAAACTCACTGAGAGGGGTCAGAGGGTCCATGAACTTGGTTGGGGAAAAAATTACATTTTGATTTTCACTTGCCTTTAACTGAAATTTAGAATTTCCTTCAATTGTTTAAAACCATGATTCTGAGAAGGGTCCATAAGCTTTCTGAGACTGACACCAAAAGGGTCCCAGACACTCTGTTTCCAGGGTCCCTTCTAGCTCTAAATCTACATGAACTTTTGAAATTCATTCTGAGCAAATATTTCTTTCCAAAGCACTTTTATGTTGTATATAGGAAGTTCATAATATTTTACTCAGAGTAGACAATGAATGAATGAATGAATTCTACTTAAAATGATATTTTGGGTCAGTGACTTAAAGTACCATTTTTGACTGGTCAGTCTAGCTAAATAGAATACAGTGCTAAGTAAGTCAAAATCAGCCGTTGAAATCCCCTGATTGGGGCAATTTTATTTTACTCATGAATACAAAGTTCCCCCCAATGGACATACACTAACCCTCTAACAGATATATACCAAAGGCACAAGACAAGAAGTGGAGTTGTCCATTACCGACAAAAAGGGTCCAGAGTGGCTTGTCCTACTCATGGAGACACCATAAGGCAGTTTCTTATAAAAATGTGAGCCCAAGTTGGTTCCTGAAGGTTTATCACCCTGGAAAAATTGATTTATTCCTTTAGTGGCAAATACAAAAGAGCCCTCTCACCAAACCTTGAACTTGAACTATTCACGAGTGATGAAACATTAGATCTGAAGATGATTTCTTTAGATTCCAGTTTGTTAAGAAAAGTGACTAAATCACTTATACCCATCAACACTATGATTCCACTGCTGGGACTACATACCAAAGGAGTCCGATGGCAAGAACAAAAGACACGTATGCCCAAGAGCATTCCCAGCACCAATATTTGAGATAGCAAAAAGCTGGAAATAAAGTACATGCTCAATGATTAGGAAATAGCGGAGCAATTATGGTATGAGAATGAGGTGGAATATTACTGTGCCACAGGGAAGGCTTCTGTTAAATGACGCAGAGCAAAAGAAGCATCACCGAGAGGCTGAGATAGATAACAATGGAAGCGAAGGGCACATTTCCCTTTTGGTAAATGATGATGAATTGACTTAATCAATGTACTTTGAAAGGGAGGTTCTGGGCAAGGACCGATAGTGTCAAAATAAATTCTATTATGGGGCAGCTAGGTGGTGCAGTGGATAGAGTTCCAGCCTTGGAGTCAGGAGGACCTGAATTCAAATCCAACCTCAGACACATAACACACACTAGCTATGTGACCCTGGGCAAGTCATTTAACCCTCATTGCCTAGTCAAAAACAAACAGACGAAATAAAATAAATAAAATCTAAAAGTAAAGTTGAGATACAAACAGCTAATGAAATGACCCAATGAAAGGATATGATGAAGGAGAAATTCAGGTTCTTTTCTAAGAGACCATGGGGCATGATGGAGAGACCACCCATCCCACAATCTGAAGGTTCTGAGTTCAATTCCTGGCTCTCACTTACTAACCTTCAGTTTCCTCATCTTTAAAATTTAAAAAAAAAATGACCCTGGGGTTCCTTCTCTGCCTTACTGACCAAACAACAGTAGTTTGTGTTTACATGGCACAGTCAAACCCTACAAACTCACTTCTCACATGAAGCCCATGAGGCAGGAAAAGTAGGTGTTATCTTGATTTTACATAGAGGGAAACTGAGTTCTGTCTGAAAAGTTAAAAGCCAGCACATGTCAAGTTTGTATTTACATCCATGAAAGGGTAGGTGATTACAAGTAGCAGAAGGAGTCAAGGGGAAAACAAAATGATTTGCCAGATCTGGAGTTCACCCAATTACTTGAGCTACATGTGCAGAGATGCAGTTATTAAAATCAAGTTACAACCTTAGCTGCATCAGAGTGCATACCCTAGGTGAACTCATAAGGATGCGGTCAAATATGTACACATATGAAAACACAGACAGTTTGTTGGGGTGGAGAGGGGGTTGGTCTTGAAGTCAGAATGACCTAGGTTCATGTTCCACCTCTGACACATACTGGCTGCATGACCCTGGATTAGTCCTTTGCCTCTCAATGTCCCAGGCAGCTTTCTAAGGATATACAAATTACAAATGATTATATTATTTGATAATCTGGAGAAAGAGAAGGTGGGGAGGAGGGGAAAAGAGAGATAGGAGGAGAAAGAGGCAGAATCAAAGACAAGGGGGATGAGATAGGAAGGGAGGGAAGAGAAAAAAGAGAGGGAGGGTGAGAGAGAGAGAGGAGAGGAGAGGAAATGGAGAGGAGGGGAGGGGAGAGGAGAAAGAACATTTATGCACTTATTGTGTTTTGGGGTCCAGATCTACATTATAATCAACGTGAGGAACTTTCTACAAAGTGTAAACTCCCTCCACCAACCCAAATCATCAAATCATTTTGAACCCAGTTCTCCTTGATTCTGAAACAGCCTTCTCCCCACTAACCCAAAATGCCTACATGCATACTTACATACAATATACACACATACACATATATACACATATGTATGTATGCATATGTGCATTACATGGAGATTCCACACTGGGAGTTGCTCATAGTGAAATCACAGGTTTGAAATGGCTATACCCCCACGTGTATACTTAAGTATCATGGTATAATACACATATACACACCTGTGCTACATGCACATATCTGTATATTTGTGTACATGTATGTGTATGTATGTCTATATGTATGTACTGTGTGATGATGCTTATATACATGTGTATGCATGTATCTTTTTTTCCCAAACTTATGAGTTCTGTGTGAGGAATTCCAATCGTGGAAACTCTACCCAATACCACACATCGTTATCTCATCTAAGCCTTCACACGCTGACCGAAAGGCCTGGAGAATTGCAAGGTGAAGGAATTGCCCAGGATCTCAAAGCCCATACGTATCAGAGGCTGGAATTGAACACAGGCCTTCCACTTCTCCATGTTACCTCTAGGGTTCACATTAGTGACCCATTTTAAAAGAACTGTGAAGTTAAACTGAGTCACTGCCTCCAAAACTTAGAGTGGGGATCATAATGTCATTAGGAGAGTGACTGACCAGGAGCTAAGAGGGGCGAGTCAGTCATCCGCAGGCTGGATTCATTGTAATGAATACTTTCAAGAGTGCCTGGCCCCAAATGGTCTGATCAGAAGTGCTTTTAGCAAAAGGAGATTAACAGAAACTCATTTCCACACCAAACTTCCATCCGGGGGTAAGTTGTCTAGTATCTGCACATTTTCTCAAATGAGGCCCAGGCCCTCCCTTCCCCTGAGCCTGAGGCCCGGTTTAATTTTAGCAGCTCTCCATGCCAAGGGCGATAATAAAACTGCACCCAGCCAAGGTCACTGAGTGTCCAGTTGGTTACAACAAGCTGAAAATTCAGTCTGTCCAAGGCTCTCCCACCATCACTCACCATGCAGAAGGAGCAATCAGATATTTAGAGCTGGGGGTCAGAGCTCACCTAGTGCCATCCCCTCCCGTTATGGAGAGGGGAAACTGAGCCACACACACGGGTGAAATGACTGGCCAAAGCCACTAGGGCGGCCTAAATCTGCCTCTCTGCCCTGCAAGGTCTGCCCTTTGGACCAAGTAGGGAAAAAAATCTCATTCCTCTTCGCCCAAGGGCCCTTCAAGACTCGAAGAGAGCTGTCTTTTCCCACCTCCCTTCAGTCCACCCCCTAGTCTGCTCTTCTCTCGGCTAAATCTCCCATTTCTTCCAAATGATCCTCATCTGTCACGGACTCACAGCCTCTGATCATCCTCCTTGAGACGCTGTCCAACACCTTCCTGTAAGCACAGCTGTGCTCCTCCAGATGTGGTCTGATCGGGCGGAAGAAAGCAGGACTATTCCCTCCATTCTGGTCACCTTGCCTCTTGGATGGAGCCAAATTAAAAACAATCAAAGTCATTGGATGTCGATAGCTTTACTGCAACTGTATTCAGACCCCTGATTATCTAGTCAATCAGCAAGTCAATAAAGCCACTTTGTGCCAGGCACCGTGCTAAACACTTTACAGTCATTATTTCATTTGATTCTCAAAACAACCCTGAGAGGGAGGTGCTATTATTATCCTCATTTTACTGATGAGGAAACTGAGGCAAACAGAGGTTAAGTGATTGGCCCTGCTAGTATCTGAAGGTAGATTTGAGCTCAGGTCTTCTGATCCCAGGACCACAGTCTATCCACTGGGCCACCTAGCCACCTTTAATAAGTCTTGATAATCTACATTGTGTGGTTCACAGCCAGTGGAAATTCTCAGGCCTCTCCTCTTTCCTCTGGAATCACAATCCATCAATCAATAAGCATTTATTAAACAATTACTCTGTTCCAGGCACTGTGCTATGTGCTGGAGATACAAACAAAAGAAAAAATCTGACCTACAGAATTTAAGTCGCTAACAGAAGGTGCATTAAATCTCTATATCTACCTTACAACGAGAGGCAGTGTAGTTATCTGCATTGGTAAAGGAGTGTCCTCACCTGGGAGTTCCCTATACCAGTAAAATCACAGGGCCAATCCTCTCCCCAATAAATACCTTTATCATCTGTCTCACTGAGTTATTGTGAGGTTTGAGAGAGAACATCTGTAAAATGCTTCATCAACCTTGAATCACTCTAGAAATGCTAGATATTACAATTCAGAGGATTCTGTAGCACAGCTCAGATCATACCTCTTCTGTCAAACTGAGCAACACGCCCATCTGTCCAATGGCTCGAGAGTGCTGATGCAGGCAAGTGGACTCCACGGCCAAGCTGGGGATTTTATAAGAATTGCAGAAATGATAGATTCATTCTGCATCCATTGGGATGGTGAGGTCTAGTCCCAGGACCAGGAAATCAGATCCTGCCACATGAGTCAGCTACACCCTCGGTGTAATTTATAACTATGGTGAGGTTTATTCATCTTCGAGGCAGCTTAGATGGCTTTCATCAATCGCTGTTCCAGAACACATTGGCACTCAAGGAACTCACAAACAGATCAACTGACAAATAGATTAATCTGTCAAAACTATTATTATCTCATTCAAGGACAGCATCACATTCCTCCTCTTTACTCAGGGCAGATTGGATGATAATGGCAAGAAGGACATGATGAGAGGGCTGCTGGAATCTCACAGAAAACACCTGTCTCTTTGGGACCGCCATCTCTCCCCAGAATCCTTTGTTTTTAAGGGGCTGTCTAAGCTTTCTCTTTTCTACCCCACTCCTACAGCCTTCTCTCTCATTCACTCACTTCTCTGGCTTAATGGAGACAATGAACAACTCTCAACCAGTTCATCCTCCAAACTTGTCCATTTCCTCCTCTCCCCCTTCTATCCTGTCTCAAAGGATTAAATAATTCACCTTTCCAAGGCTAACCCCTCCATTTGGGCCACTGGTTCCAACAAAGTAAAGACTCTAGATACTACCAGTTCCTCTCTATACTCTAATTATCTCTCTCTCTCTCTCTCTCTCTCTCTCTCTCTCTCTCTCTCTCTCTCTGTCTCTGTCTCTCCAAGTGCCTTCCCTGACCCACACCCACACCCTCCCCGTCACTTAGAAAAATGTTTTTTCCCTACAGCCCTTCACAGCATTTTGTCCTGGAACACCCTAACAACGTACTGTGACATAACTCTCTATTGTGAAGTGCTGAGAGACCAGCTCTCCGAGTCAGAAAGACCTGGATTCAAATCATACCTCTACCACAGAGTGGCTGGATGACCTTGGGTAATTCATTGAATGCCACCCCTAGGAAACAAGCCTCAATGCTGCCCCTAGGAAACTCTCTAAGATTCTGAGTTGCACAACGGGTGCCGATCTGCACTGGTAGAGGGAGTTTCCCAATGAAATCACAATTCTAGTCTGAAAACAAAACAAAAAGCCCCCATTGTATTTTGCATTACAGCCCCTGCCCTAAGCATCTGCTCCTCTTAGTGGACACTATCTTCTCTAACAGCCCCATTTTTGGCAGCAGCTTCAAGTGCTGCATCCACATTCAGAGCAATTGTTGCCGCTGACTCGGTGATTCAGAACCTGCTCATATGAACGTGCTTCCTACAACATAAACTTGCATTCTAGTGGAAAGTCACCAAAAGGCTGGAGCAGAGGGGGTTATTCTTCATTCCTCAGGATTATCACCAATGTAGCCTACACTCTTGTCAAGCCCCATGGTCTGAGATGCTTTTCACTGACCCACAAAACTGATTCATGTTCCATTACTGGTCAGAGAAAGTAGATACAATTAGATTCAAGGAGTTGTCTTCCACTAAGACACAGTCCAAACAAGAAATAACCTCTGTTCCTTCACCTGGGGGTAACCCCCCTCCAAACTGAACCATTTCCCAGAATCCTCTGGAAACTCAATAATCTAAACCATGGAGAAGCCTTCCCTGATTCCCCTCCCCACAACAGTAAATGTTCTCTGTCCCTTGAAATTCCTCTGTATCACTTTATATATGCTCAGTATTTATGGAACTGTGCCCATATGGTATCCCCCTAATAGTCTGTAAGCACCTTGAGGGCAGGACTGTTGGGTTTTGTCTTTGTGCCTAGTGTTCAGCCCAGTACACAGTAGGCACTCAACAAATTCTGGTTTTTAATTGAATCAAAAAGGATCCTTTCAGAGGTCAATGTCTCTCTTTAAATCCAGAGATCAAAAAGAAAGAAATCAGAATCCCTGGATTACGTAAGCACAGCCAAGGAAAACATTCCCACATTGGTCACATCCAAAAATGCATTATCATTATTATTATTATCATTAACAAAATATAATTAGCATTTATATAACACTTTAAGCTATGCAAAGCACTTTATAAATTTCTCATTTTATCCACACAACCACCCTGGGAGGTTTTATTATTCCTCCCCTTTTACAGAGGAAGAAACTGAGGCAGTGACTTGCCTAGGGTCACACAGCTAGTAAGTGTCAGAGGCCAGATTTAAATTTAGGTCTTCCTGACCCCAGGCACAGTGCTCTATACAGTGTGCCACCTAAATGCCTAATCCAGCAAATTTATCCATCATCTCTCTATCCCAGAGTGGGTAGAGCAGGCAGCCTTCTACTGACCATTCACCTGATCAAAGTTTTTAAGTCTATACCACTGCTAGGCCTTATATCCTAAAGAGATCAAAAAATAGGAAAAGGTCATTTACATACAAAAATATTTGTAGCAGCTCTTTTTGTGGTGACATAAAACTAGAAACTAGAGGGCTGCCCTTCAATTTGGGAACGCCCATTGAAACATGGATAAAGACCACACCTCCCAAATGGAGCCTTTAGGGGAAATAATAAGGTTAAAAGGATGAAGTGTTGGCCTTGAGGATCATGATCAATACTAAATTCCTTTTCCAGTCACTCAAAGAATCCTAGTGAAAACTCCTTAAGTGTTTTTCATTCAGTCTTTGTTTCCTCCACACTTGGTACGGTGCTTTGCAAATGGTGGCAATTAATCAAATGTCTGTTGGTTTGGAAATAGAACACAAACTTGTTCCACAAAAAAAAAAAATATATATATATATATATATACACACACACATATATATATATATAACCTGAAGGATGGCATTATTCCCAATTATCTTTGGTGGCTGAAAAGAAATGACACAATTAACTTAGCTATATCTGGGCTTGAACTAAGGAGATGTGTGATTAACCTTAAAAGTATTTGTGCATTTAATCACTTTTTCCAGGGCTAAAATGAAGAGTCCTGAGCATTTGCTATGCTAAATTATGAGTAGAATCCCAGATAAAGAGTTAGAAGGGACCTTACAGGTCAATAAGCCCAACCCCCTGATTTTGCAGATGAGGAAACTGAGGCCAGACAGGTTAAATGACCTGCCCAGGTTTAGGGCAGGATTAGAATCCAATTTTTCCTGACTCTAAGAGATCCTGCCCACTACATCACCCTGCCCCTCCAGACATGGGAAGATGTCCCATTAACACATGAAAGCAAAACACACTGGCATGATCTCAAAATGCCACCATCATTTATGAAGATGCAAGTAGCCCACTGTTTCAAGATCATTCCCCCAATAGAACATAAACCCAAGGAACTAAAGCAGCTGATGACACAGTGGAGAGAATGCCAAGTCTGGAGTCAGGAGGACCTGAGTTCAAATCCAGCTTCAGACACCCATTAGCTGAGTGACTCTGGGCAAGTCAGTTTGCCTCAGTTCCCTCATCTGTAAAATGGAGATAATAATAATAGTGCCTCCCTCCAAGGCTGTCATGAGTATCAAATGACACAATATCTGTAAAGTACTTAGCACAGTGCTTGGCACATAGTAGGAGTTTAATAAATATTTATGGATTGATCAATTGATGACATTTTAGACATGATTTCATAGGACTTAATGCCTGTTTTGCTAGAAACCGCTTCAAACCTTTGGAGTAAAAGCAGCCTTTCCATGACCAGACTCAGAGCTGGCTCCTCCTTCCAGACTCTTGGCTCAGGCATCAGTCGATGGTTTCAAAACACCTGCCAGAAAGAGGTTTCCTTGCCGTTCACTTCCAAAGGCCAGGCAGGGAGGTATGTTGTAAGTAACAAGACACAGATCAACCGTGCGACTTCTTTGTTGAGGGGGAACTCCCACGTGGGGACATTTCCTCTCCCAATGCAGATCTACAGCTGCCCCTCGACCTGCCCAGGGCCCAGAGAGGTTAAGAGATGTGTTTAGAGCCACGAAGGGTATCAAAGGCAGAATATGAACCCAGGCCTTTCTGACTCTAAGGAAGGCCAGCTTTCTATCCACTAGGCCGACCTACCTCTCTTGGAGCCCAACATTCACGGGACAGGTTCATTTCACCCTACTGGTAATGTGTTAAAGCAATAGAATTCAGTCTAAATCAGGGAATTCATCAAAACTTCATCAAGTACCAGGGAAAGGCAATCTCTCCAGCAGAGTGATGAAAGAGTCCTGGCCTACTACTTCTTTTGACATTTTCATTGGCTGGCGTGGAATCGGGGATTAGAGCTGGAAGACACATCGGAGACCATTAAATCCAATCCCTCGTTTTTCAGATGAAGAAACCGAAGCACACACATGCCCGGTCTGAGTGATTCACCCAAGATCACACGGATAGCAAGGGACAGAGGCGAGATTCGAGCCCAGCACACATTTCCCACTATCCCACTCTCCCTCTCCAATTACTTTAAGCACATGTTAACCCCAAATAATGAAGATGACATATGAGGATGCAAGGAAGGTCTCCCCTTTGTAGGAATTTGAAAGTAACAGACTCCTTGAACTGATAACCATAACATCTGTAAAGGGGAGTTGGCAATCACTGCAATAAACAAAAAGCAAGTGATTGTGTGTGTGTGTGAGAGAGAGTGAGAGAGAGAGACAGAGACAGAGAGAGACAGAGACAGAAAGAGAGACAGAGACAGAGAGACAGAGAGAGACAGAGAAAGAGAGACACAGAGAGAGAGAGAGAGAGAGAGAGAGAGAGAGAGAGAGAGAGAGAAAGAGAATCGCACTCTTCTGTTTATAAGGAGCGATCAGAAAGTGAATCCCTCACCCCAGAGCAAACCACCAGCTCACAGGGAAGTGTTCACTTGGGCAAGCTTGAACAATAAAAGCCCAGGAGCCTCCCTGTTGGAAGCTGGCAGCACTTGATTGGAACTAGGAAATAAGCAATTTGCTGCATCAATTACTCATAGGACTTTTTCAGAGGGAAAAATAGAGGCCCAGGGTTCCACTTGAGAATGTTAGCCCTTCTTACTCGGACACAAGGGAACCATGGGAACCACTGAAGTGGTCTGCAGGCATTGCTCTGCATTCATCTGTCTCTAGAGATACTCAACAACCACATGTGCATTTAATATGACCTGGTCTGTCTCCTATGAAATCCCTGGACAAAATGATGAGAAGACTCAAAAGCTTAAAAATCTGTTCGTTCTTCACACATTTCAGTCGTTTCTCACTCCTTCATGACCCTTGTGGGGTTTTCTTGGCAAAGATACTGGAGTGATTTTCCATTTCCTTCTCCAGCTTATTTTACAGATGAGGAAACTGAGGCAAACCGGGTGAAGTGACTTGCCCAGGGCCACACAGCTAGGATGGATTTGAGCTCAGGCCTCTATCAATGCCTACCTACACCACCTAGCTGCCCAAGTGATCAGCTTACTTTTGTTCATAATGAACATAGCATTGACACAGTCCTACTCTGAAACCTCATTGTGGCATAGACGTAACTGAGTTCTTTGTCAGCACAGTACAAGGATTAGTTTTACTGTGTATCCAAGTGCAGCAAGAAAATATTTCATGAGATATTTGGTCATCATGATGATCATACTAATTACAAGGATTTGCAAAAACAAATTAACAGACCCACCATGAAAATAACAACAGCTTTGGCATCAATATCACCTGCTGAAGATGAAAAGGGTATAAAAAGTTCTATGAAGAAAATGATAAGATAAATCAGCATACAATCTGATACTGGGTGACTGCAAGGAAAGGTGGGAAAAGGTGAGGATGCAAATCCATAGTTCAGTGAGAAGGGACGAGAGACCAAAACTCTTGTTCCTCTGTGTCGTCAATGTTTTCTTTAAAAAAAAATTGGAGGGCACTAGGTATAATGAGTACCAAATAATATCAAAAAGAATGAAATAGGTTATATTTTAACCAACAGGAAAAGATTCATTGTTATGGGCATTATTTCTGAGTCAGCTGTCAGCATACAGTCAGACCATCAACTTGTCAGAGATGAGATCGAAATGAGTAAAAAAAAAAAAGAATAAAAATGAGGAAAAGAAATAGCATACAACTAAAGCAACTAAACTTGGAACTGTTTAAATAAGTGATTGAAAATTTTTAAATGGGAAATAGACAAAAGAAATTACATTGACATTGCCTCTGATGATTTTATCTAGAAATTTAGCTGATGTTGGGGCAGCTAGGTGGTGCAGTGGATAGAGCACTGGCCCTGAAGTCAGGAGAATCTGAGCTCAAATCCAGCCTCAGACCAAACACTTGACACTTGCTAGCTGTGTGACCCTGGGTGAGTCACTTAACCCCAATTGCCTAAAAAAAAAAATTTTAACTGATGTTAATTAATTGCCACAACAAGGAGAACAAAAGAACCCAGACAGCATCTGAGCTGACAAGCATCTCTCTTACTTGTCATATTGAGAGTGATGGCTGCCAGAGACAACACTGGATTAGGATATAAATTCATCTCTCAAATCTGAGAAGAGGGACAATGGGTGCTTATCATAGACACTACCTCATAGTTTAAGAAGAACTTGGTAAGACATCCAATTATGAAAGGGCATCCCAAGGACATCCAAGGATGAAGGTGGCAGGACAGCAAATAGAAGAAAAAATGAAAAAGATTGGCAAACCCCATTACAACAGTTTTCCTCATCATGTACAATGGAAATACCTTGCCTGAACTGGAACATCATGGGCCCTGATGGACTGATAAAAGAAGGAGAAGTAGCCTAAATGTGAGCAAAGATAAGAAAAGCAGCCAAACTGTAGTAAGTGCCTGGAGGGGACGTAATTGTGAGAGCACAGAGGAACCAATATGTAAAATATATGAAGGAGGGAAAGATATCAAAGGCAGGGAAAAAATCTTGGAACCTTTTAACACCAAAAAAGGTGGCCAAGAGAATTATCAGTAACATCAACTGGTATGCCTATTATCTCACTGATACAAAATCTTTATGAAAGTCATCTATACACTGAAAGCAGGGCTGATTGTTCTAGGAATCAAGCAGGCCTTCGCAAACACTATCCAACAACACACCACACACATCTTTATCATCTCACCATTAGCTGAAATATGTAGAGAATATAAGATCCCATCAAACTTGTTGATTAGGAAAAAGCATTTGATTTGCTGGAACAAAACACTATCAAATAGGGTCTTCTAAAACAAGGTATCTTCCATCCATATATCATGATCATCAGGATTACTTGGAAAATGTAACAACAGAAATAGCTCTGCTCATTGACCCTCTGGTGATAACTATCAGGTGAGACACAAAACAGGGAGATCGGTGCACACCAAAGTTACAGGCTCACTGCTGGGAAGGACTAGATCCAGGGCAGAGAACAGGGCAAAGAAAGATTGATTCTCTTTGGATGGAGAAAGGTCCTCTAGATAGTCCTATTTGTAAGGAGCACTAGACTGAGAGCAAAAATCTTCAGAGCATTGCCAAGATTCCTAGAAAAGATCTGCAATCACTCAAAGGAATTTGGTCTGCCCATCCACACAGGAAAGACCCAAGTGGATGAAGAATGTCTATGGCCCACATTTCAACATGCATTTGAATGTCCATGCATACATATGTATATCTAGGACAAAGAAGATGGGTGGAAGAGTTAGGCCCAGAAGGCTGGATTGCCTCTTGAAAAGTATAAAGCATCTTTACTGATTCCAAACTTCCCTTGAAAGCCAAGGCCCACCATTTTAATACTCACATTCTATAGATGTCACCAGATGGCAATAAGACATGAAATACAAATTCCACTGAAGAATTTAAAATTACTATTACCCAAGGGGCAATGGGAAGGCCCAGGGGGAATGTGAGCAGTATCTACAACACATAAAATGAGGAAGTCTGAATGAGAACGGAATAAAAGACGTTACCAAGGCATTGTAGGTTAGGAAGAAAAGGAGGGCTGGTCATGAGGCAAAAATGAGAGATAGCAAGTAGACAGCCAGAATGCTCCACTGGTACGTTAATGATGGCAGAAGGAAGCAAGGAAGAGCTCCAGTTTGCTGGGGGCACCCCACTGATGGGGGCCAGTATGGATGGCTTGTGACCTTCATCAGAAGAGGGAACTTCTGACTTAATGAGATTAAAGATCTGAGTACCTCAGCACAAGGTGAGGTGACCCACCAGAGGCAGCTAGGTTGTACAGTCTGCAAGAGCACCAAACTTGAGGTCACAGAGACCCGAGTTCAAATACTGCCTCAGACACTAGTTTGTGACCTTGGGCAAGTCACTTAAACTCTCTTGGACTTAGTTTCCCCATTTCTAAAATAGAGATAGATAATAACAGCACAGAGTTATTGTAAGGATCAAATGTGATAGAATATATACAACACTTTGCCAAACCTTAAAGCACTATGTAAGTGCTAGCTACTATTACTGTTCTATGAAATGATGTTTTCTATTGCCTCTGAGTACTAAATGAAACTAATTCTGCTAATTTCTTTATGTGCTTTGCAAAGTGAACCTGTAAGCCATCTTTCCATTTAATTGCAAACTTCCTCACATCTTCTGGATTCATTTACAATAAGTATGTTAATATCAGTATGGTTCAGTCCCTCAAGTAATAATGTCAACTCATTAGACAAAGAAATCACATTTAGTGTATCAGTGGTTGAAATGTTTAGAGATGACCTAAAATGTATGAGTCTAAGGCTCCCCTGCTCCTCCTGGCCCACAGTAAGTGTTTAATAAATGTTTGTTAACTGACTGATGAGACAGAGAGAGAGAGAGAGAGAGAGAGAAATGGATGGATGGATGGATCAATGGATCAATAGAACATTTCTTAAGCATTTACTACGTGCCAGACTCTGTTGCCCACAGCACTGGGAAGTTAAGTGACTTGCCCAGGGTCACAAGGTCAGTATATACCAGACATAGGACTTGAACTTGGGTCTTCCTGGATCCAAGCTCAGTTCTTTACCCACTATACCACGATGCCTGGAAAGTGAGTGTAAACAGCTTAGAAAAGGTTCCTACACAATCTATTGCTAAGTTTTCATTAACCTCCCAACTTCTTCCTCAAACTCCCTGCTTTCACTTGAGGTTGTTGAGGTTATGCCCAACTTTGCTAAAAAGAAAAATAAGTATTCCTTGAGGAAGAGCACCTGGCTTTCATTAATAACAACAACTAGCCTTTCCAAAGCACTTGAAAAATTGCAAAGCACCATACATATGTGATCTCATTTGCTCCTCAAAACAACTCTGGCAGGTAGGTGCTATTATTACCCCCATTTTACAAATGAGGCAAAGAGAGGCTGAGTGACTTGTACGGTTGGTTAAGTGTCTGAGCTATACACAAAGTAGAGTCAATTCTTCATTACCTGGGCTCATGGGAGGGATCTGTATCATGAATGATCAAAGGATCGTATGAGTTGGAACTGGCTGACACATCTTGTCCAACCTGTTTGTTTTGTTTCATTTTATTTTTATTTTCCTAAGATGTCCACTTGCAATAGTTCGTGCTTTCTCCATTCTGCTTTTTCTAAACAAATTATTCTCTACCAAACTCTCCAGTTTGGAGGTGTCATTCTCTCCATAATAACTTTCTTTCCTTTTTTTTTTTCCAGAAAAAGGAAGGAAGCAGAAAAGAGTTTGGGGATTGCAGAGGAAAAAATTCATCCTGCCATTTATGAGTTCTTATTTAATGTTGATTGACTGCCTCAGGCACTGTCGGAAGCATAGAATTACATGTAGCCAGGGTAAATGATAAAAAGGCAAATAGAATTTCTCTATTTCTATTTTCTTTTCTAATTTTCCCTTCACAGATCTTTGGCTCCCTTGACTGGGGTCCTTGGGATACTATAACCAAAGTTATTAACAACATATAAGAGAAATTTCTCTACATTCTACCCTAGGCTTTAAGTTCATACCATCAGTTAACACTCCAATCCAAGAAGGATCCATAATCAGAGGCATTCTCCTTAGCTCCCTAGAATCTAAGAGTACCTGGAGTAGGAGAGCCCTGGAATAACCCTTAGTCCCACCCACTCAACCCCCTTCCCCCTCCAGGTGAGGCTGAATTTGAATCACCCACAGGAAAACCAAGGTTTGCCCATTTCTTGAAAATCACTAGAAAATGAAACTCCATAGCCTCCATTAGAAATGTACCCTAGTTTCCCATAATATTTCAAGATAAAATTTGAAGGCAGTTTTGGGTTTGGATTTTTTTTTTCAGTTGTCTTTCCCCTAAAGCCTAGAAAATATGGTACGAGGGAAGTAGATTCAGAGTCAGAAGCCCTGAGTTGAAATCCTGGCTCTGCCACTTGCTATCTGTGCAAACTTGGGAAAATATCTTTACTTCTCTGTGCCTTCCCCATTCCAGACCTGGTGCTCTAACCCCTGAGCCACCTAGCTGCTCAGAATGGAACACAATACTCCAGCTGTAATCTGTTGAGGGCAAAATACAATGGGACTATCTCTTTTTTTTATCCAGGACCAGATGATTTTCTCAATGCAACCCAAGAATGTGTAAGCCTTTATCATTGCTATATCACACCACTGACTCATTCTGAGCTTGCCAGTACACCCCACTGGTCTTCATGATGAAGTGCAGATAGAATGCTCAACATCCTATGTTGGAACTAAATGCCAAAGATATTGGTCAAACACTATGAGACCTAATCTTTCCGAAGAGTCTAGAACATCTCCCATTTCTGTCTGTCTAAGGGATTCCAGGAGGCATCTTCACCCATCAAGTTTGAGTTACTGGAGTGTTCAAATGAAGTGCCCAATTATTTTGCATCATGGGAACCTGTTACTTCATTTAATACCAAGCAGGTGTTAGGTTTCCATTACTAGCATGGAAGCCAATGATCCCTTTGCTTTGTTGTGCTTTGCTTTCCAGGATCTGAGAACATTTAAGATATAAAAAAATAACAACTTAGCCCTTCCATTTACTTATCTATTTATTCCCACATGTTTCCTGGCATGGCGCTGGTAGACTGCCCAAGTTTCACAGGCATACAACAATGAGGTTGGCACAATGGCTCTGAAGACCTTCAGTTTGGTAGGCAGTCTAATACCTCTTCTCTCCCACACTTTCTTTTGGAGCCCCCCAAACACTGAGTTAGCTCTGGCAATACATGCATTAACCTCATCATCTATGTGGACATCCCTGGAAAGCACACTGTCAAGGTAAATAAACTTATCCACAGCACTCAAAACTTCTCCCTTCTCTGTGACCAGTGTTCCATTTATGGATAGTGGGGTGCTGTTTGGTGGAGATCCTCTGTTTTCTTGGTGCTATTTGTCAGGCTAAAATTAGCACAAGTGGCATAGAATCAATCCATACTCTATTACAACTTAGTTTCGGAAGCTTCATTGAATACACAATCATCTGTGAACAAAAAGTTGCATACCAACTCTCCCTCCATTTTAGTCTCGGCTTGTAGCCTTTCTAAGCTAAATAGTTTACCATCAATGTGGAAGCTGATCTCGATGCCATTTTCATCCTTATGGAAGGTGTCTGACAAGATCATGGAAAACATCATGCTAAAAAGCAAGAGAGCAAGCACACAGCCCTGCTTCATTCCACCGGTGATGGGCAAAGGGTAAGAGCATCGTCCTCTATCCAGAAACTGTGCAAGTACACCATCGTGAAACTGGCATACGATACTAATGAATTTCTCCAGGCAACCAAATGTTTATTCATTCACTCATTCAATATAATCCCTTTTTTAACACTGTGCTCCATTTTCTCCCTTTTGGACTGAACATCTTTCCTTCCCTTTTGAAGAACCGCCGAGTAAAAGAGAGATTCGACATCTTCTGGTTGGGAGAAAAACCAGGAACAATGGGCAGAAATTGCAAGGAGGCAAATCCAGGGATGTCAGGAAGACTTCTTAACAATAAGAGCTGTGCCAAAGTACCAAAGTACAATGCAAGCTTGTGAGTTCCCTTTAACTGGGCCTTCAGGAAGAGGCTGGATGACCACTCTCTCGTTGGGTACATTGTAATGAAAATCCTTGTCCAGGTAGGAAGTGGGTGATATATTCTCTGAGGTCCCTTCCAACCCTGTGAGTCTAAAATCATATAACCTGCTTCTGGCCATGTACTAACAGTCATCCCAAGCAGGCTGTCCTTAAAACGAGAATAAATGTCAAAGGCTTCCCGGTATAAATCATTCTGCCCATCATCAGCTATCATCAGAACCAAAAAATAATTCATAGAACCATGAAATCTCAAAATTAGAAGGGAATGGAGCAGCTAGGTGGCATGCTGGATAGAGCACTAGGCCTGGAGACAGAAAGACCTCAGTTTATATCTGGCCCTAGACACTAGCTGTATAACCCTGGGCAAGTCACTTAACCTCTGTTTGCCTCAGTTTCCTTATCTGTAAAACGAAGATTATAATAGCACCTACCTCCCACAGTCATTGTGGGATAAATGAGATAATTATAAAGCACTTAGAACAGTATCTGACACATAGTAGGGGCTATATAAATGTTAGCTTAAAAAAATGATGACCACAGAGGCCATTTGGTTCAACCATTAACTGAGAAAAAAGATCCTCTTTATAATCTACCCAACAAGTGATCATCTACCCTCATCTTGAAGACTTCCAGTGGTGAGGAGCCCATTCTCTCCCAAGGTGGCACACTCCTAGTCAAGTGTCCTCTTCTCTCAGAAACACAACCCCCAACCTAATGCCTGGTTCTAGCCCTTTGGACCAAGGAGATTTGGGGCAATTCTATGTCTATTCAGTGCCTTCCCAGGAATAAACTCTACTAATGAGTCTCCTTCCTGTGACAGCTGGTTGCCCAAACTGCTGACATACGAGAGCTACATGCTGCCATAACCCAGGCTCCTCCTCAACAACAGTTCCAAGCCAGAAACCATGTTCCCAATGAGTCAGGCAGGCAGTGCAACAAAGGTCGCACCCCAGATAATGAGCGTGCAGACTATATTCTTCCAGATTACAGACTCAGCACTTATGCTTCACCATTTGCCAACCATACCCCCTGAACTATATTTATGCTTCCTCATAGCCCAGTTATCACTAAACAAGCTAAATGCCCATAGGTCCAGGTCAGCTCTGGTACCCCACATGTTTGTCATCTCTGACTATATCCACAAATCATCACAGTGAGATTTGGTTTTTGTTCATCTCAAGTCTTTAAGAACAGAGAAGTTGATAGAGGCAAGGAAGATCCAACAAGGCTCCATCAGGGCTCTGTCAACTGGAAAGCTCTATGAAAATTGGAACTGTGATTACTGGTATTATTATAATCAGATCAAAACATCTCCATCAAAAGACTGGAATCATGAAATCAAACATGGAAAGCTTAACAAACAAGAGCTGCTGACCTATAAACTTGGTGCCATTTTTTAGTTTGGGAGGATTTTTTAGTGCATTCATTTTAGTGTAGATAGCAAGACTGCAGCTGTTCCTAAAAAATATTGCTTTATCAAGTCAACAACAGAGTCAGCAGACATTTTTTTACCAGTTCCTACTATGTGCAATGCACCGAGCTGGTAAGACTTCAAAAGGATTACTTGGAATGACAAACATTCCACTGCACCCTCAGATTTTCCATTTTCTTCTCAGACAGTAAAAGGAGACCCATTGGCAGGGAACAACCTTCTTCCCCAATCCATAGCATCATAGCAGCTCAGAGCTAGAAAGACTCTTCATAGCTTCCAGTCCAACTGAACCCTTCAGCAGTTGGGCATAAAACCAAGAAGACAACTTGCCAGGAAAGGAGTCAGAGACCTCTGGAGCCCAAGAGCATAAAGAAGTCCAGGAACTGGACTCTGGGCTACTTTCTCTGAGGTGCCCTTTCTTCATCCACGAAATGAGGAGAATAATACCAATTAGAGTTGCTAGAAAGAGCAAGTGAGCTAACGAATGTAAACCTAAAAACCTTTATAAATGTATTGGCCATGTCATTAGAAACAGACTACTTCCTATTTGCTGATGTTCAAGCCATTAGTTGTCCCTCCCTAGAAAATTCACAGAATGGTTTAGACTACCAAGGACAGAAATAAAAAAAAAAACTTTGGGACTTGGTTTTCCTTGCCAAAAGAAATGGAATCCATGCTATTAACTCGAGCAGATTTTCAGAAGGTGCATCACCACATGGGCCACTTGGCTTCCCATCATTACTGTGTAAAGACTGGGCAGATGGGCATGGCAGTCAATAGCTGTAGACCATGCTTTTAAGCCCTACATCAGCCTCTTTCTTTCTTAAGGCAAGGAGCAGATTTAAAACAGAACAAACAAAAAAAGGGCAGAAAAAGGACTTTGGGCCTGTGGCTTCAGGCTGGTCCATTCTCCTGAGGTTGGAGGAGCTAACACTCCTTGGGAGATGGAAGGATATAAAGAGACACATGACACTTCTTGGGCAGAGTAGAATATCTGCAGGGGACTACTGACCCTAGACGTGTTTTCTTCAACATCACGTGTGTTCCTAAGGAATCCTCGGGTTTCAGACCAGGCTGCAAAATCTTAGCAATAGAGAACACTAAAGGGTTGGCTCAATGAAGACTCTGTGTCACTCAGTAAGTGACAGCTATGACCATGACAACTTCTGACCCCCCCCCCCCGAATGCAGTCAGTCTCAATTGACCCCGAAGGCTAAGCAGGGCTGGATTTGGTTAGTGCTGGGATAGAAGACTACCAGGACACACAAAATGGGAATGTTTGAGAAAGCAGTATGGTACAGTGGAAAGACTCCTGGCCCTTTCCACTATAAAGAGGCAGCTGGTGAGGCACTGGACAGAGCACTGGGCCTGGAGTCAGGAAAACTTGAATTCAAATCCAGCTTCAGACACTATCTGTATTACCCTGGGCAAGTCATTTAACCTCTATTTGCCTCAGTTTCCTCATTTGTAAAATGGTAATATTAACAGCACCTCCCTTGTAGGGTTGTTGTAAGGATCAGATAAAAGGGGGGGGGAGAACTTAACACAGTGCTTCTCACATAGTAGGTGCTACACAAATACTTATTCCTTTCCCCACCTCTGGAGTCAGAAAACCTGGATTCAAATCTTGCCTCTGATATCTATTACCTATGTGCTTTGGGCAAGTCACTTAACCTTTGGGTTTTATCTGCTTGGAAAAAAAAAGATAGGGTGAATGCATCCAATCACCTCTCAATATACAATGCTATGACCTTCTGAGCCCTTCATATTGCTTCAGTCCTCCCTACTCTGCCTCTGTCAATGGTCAAGGGAAATGTGCCTGAGTTTCTTGGCCATGAGACTCAACCTGAGTCTCCCTGGACCGTGACATCCACTCCCTCTGTGTTCCTCTGACACTCTGAGTACACCATTCTCTGCACATTTTAGACTATTACATGATCAGATGCATTCACTTACCATTAATTAAGCACCAACTATGCCAGGTGCTGGGGAAAAGATCCTGTCCTCAGTGGATTTCCAACTGAGCAGGGAGACAAGGTCTGCCCCGAAATTTAGAAAATGATAATGCACATGTGAGAGATCAGCAGAATGGTCTGAGAGGTGCCAGGTGAGAGGGACCATTTCTTCTGCCTAGGGGTATCAAGGAAGTTTCACTGGGAGGTGACAGTCATGTGACTACGGGAAGATGGGGGAGAAAAGGAAGGTACACTCAGAGCTCTGATCTTAATTAGAATATAACCTGGGCCCAGGTGAGACATAGAGGGCCAAGAGAGCTCTGCCCAAGTAAGACATGAGGAGCTAGGGCAGATCTGAGAGAGTTTGAGGCACCTCAGCTGGGTGCTTGTTCATGGAATCAATGGTCTCTACACTTAGAGCTGGAAAGAATCTTAGAAGTCACGTAGTCCCACCCTGGGCATTTAGCTGAGTGATTGGCACAGAGGTGCTTAATAAATATTTGTTGACTTGACTTGTCTTAGGAATGAGGAAACTGAGGCCCAGAGAGGTTGAATGATTATCTCACAGTCACACAGGTATGGATTTTAATAAATGGAGACTCAGCTACAGGTAAGAGTATAAGAGTTAGATTCAATGCCTAGGACAGTAGTAGGGAAAGGAAATTACATTCAGGGGAGGGACATAAAAGTGGATAAAACTAATTTTAAAAAGTGAAAATAAACCATATGATCTGAATAGCAACAGAGATGTTTTTTTAAAGCTAAAATTCCAAACTTCCTTTTCACACTAATGCCAATAGTCTTATATTAGTTAAAAGCCAACTGTCCATGGTGCTGTCCTGGGCACTCTTGAGATAAACTGGACCCCATCTCTCCCCTCCAGTTGCTTACTACATAAAACAGGAGTAATCCAAATGATGTATACTGATGCAAGAAGATACAGAGAGAACAAGAAAATGACAGAGTGAAATGACGTAGGAAAACAGGGTAACAGGGAAGATGAAACACTCCAAAACCAAAAGCAGAGGGTGTTGGCCAACTGAGTTAGGAGTGCCAGTATCCTGGCAGTAGTTCATGAAGTGACCTTCAAAAACATGCCCACACCACTAGAAAAAGCTTGAAAATGTAAACCAAGCACTGAATGATGGGTCTTTCATTCTCCCCTAGATGCAGGAAGTACGGAGAGAGGGAGAGGGAGAGGGAGAGGGAGAGGGAGAGGGAGAGGGA
>NW_020954618.1:895490-903657 GCF_900497805.2 Vombatus ursinus
GAGAGAGAGAGAGGGAGAGAGAGAGGGAGGGAGGGAGGGAGAGAGAGAGGGGGAGGGAGGGAGGGAGAGAGAGAGAGGGGGAGGGAGGGAGGGAGAGAGAGAGAGAAGGAGGCACATCTCTCTGATATGAAAACCAAATATCTGTCTTCCAAGCTGTCCAAGAATGGACAATATTCTGTAATAAATCTGGCATCTCTGTGACTCACCCACAGATGAATTGCACTCAGAGAAAAGGGAGAAACCAGCCACGAAATATAGTAAATTACAGCCTAATCTTCCTCATGCTGGATTTCATTCAGTTGTTTTAATGAACTTACAGTCTGGAAGGCAGAGTGAAAAAAGGCTGGCAGAATACATTAACTGGTTGCATTTTAGACCATCCAATGCATCAAAGAAACCCATTTCCCTTTATAATTAAAGAATATACTTCCCAGCTTAATTCAGCACTTTGGGAGGTGGAGAAAGGGAGGAAGGAACCTATTTTCCTTTATTGCTGTTATCTTTTTTCCAGCTCCAAAGGCTGCTCATTTTCTAGACCGCAGGAGAAAAAGGACGGGCTAACTAGGAGCTCAGTCATCTTCTCCTTGGCTTTCTTCCTTCAATCTGCATTATCTGGACAGGACAAGTCACTGGCTTTCAACCTGGACAATGAAACTCCACCAGTTCTTTTTCCCCCACTTTGTCTTGACCGATTGACCTTAGAGGAGAAATATTCAAATGACTCACATCTTCTAATTCAGTTTGAAGGCAAAACCAAAAGAGACACTGGAGAAATATTGGATTAGCATGGGGTCTGGAGTTAAGGATGAAGACAGCATTTCCATGTGACCTGGGGCTTCTGAGTGCAGCTGCCACATCTCATGGGGAGGGAATCACCAGTTCACCCAACCAGTGGCTTGACCCTTATCGGTCCTCTCTCTTCCCTCCTAAAGAAGAATGGAAATGGAAAATGGGCTCCCCAGTTCCCTTTGTAAAAGGCAAAAAAGAAGAAGAATCCACGTCCACTCATGGTACAGCCAATAGACAAACCAGATCCAGCTCAGCATGCTGGCCCCCATATTGCCTTTAGCTGAAATACCTCATCATTAATCCAACACAAATACTAGAAGCTAACTTGCATCAGCTTTGGTCCAGTGCGGAATTATGTACTTGAGGTATAGCTTCTCCTCTACCCCTACCTCTACAGGGCCTCTTGCCACTTCAGATTATTTCTTCCTCTGTATCAGGGCATGCCAGCCCTCTTCATCCCTTTCCTGGGATATCTCAATACCCTCAGAATTACATAATTTTAGAGCCAAAGGGGACCATTGAGTACATTTATCCAAACCATATTTTAACAATAATCTCTGTAACATTCCCAATGACCAATCTTCCCACCTTCTCTAAAAGATTTCTGGTGACGGGGATCTCATTTACCGTCAAAGGTCAATTCCATTATTGGAAGTCAATTATAAGGACTCTCTCCTTATAATGACCTGACATTTGCCTCTCTTCAGCTTCTACTCATTGCTCCTACTTCTGCCAACTCATAACAAGCATTGATTAATTAGTTAATTAATTATAATAAGCATTAATTAATAAATCCCTTTTTCCATATTAACCCTTCCAATTTTCTTAGACAGCTATCACTTTACCTCTTAAGTCTTCCCTCCCCTATGTATCTTCAATAGTTGTTCCCCATGCTTGGAATCCTTTCTCTCCTCATCTCTACCTCCTGGCTTCCCTGGTTCCCTTCAAGTCCCAGTCAAAATCCTATCTTCTAAAAAAAGCCTTTCGCAATCCCCTTTAATATTAGTGTCATCCCTCTCCTGATTCTCTCTAATTTGCCCTGTATGTATCTTCTTGGTATGTAGTAGTTTTCATGTTGTCTTCCCTATGAACTCCTGGAGGACAAGGATTGTCCCTTGCCTTTCTTTGCATCCCCAGCACTTAGCACAGAATAGAACCTTAATAAATGTCTTTTGACTGACACCAGGCTAAAACTCCCTAGCTTTTTTCAACTGGTCCACATGTGTCCTGACTTTATATCACCTGGTCACCCTGATCACACTCCACTGGACACTCTCTTATTTGTCTACCCTTCCCAAAATGTGGAGCCTTCAACCAAACGAAGCTCTCCAGATGAGGTCCAATGAGGGTGAAGTACAAAGTCTCATTCTAGACACTGCTTCTATTTATATACCTCCAAAACTGTATGAGCTTTTTTGGCCACCATGTGATACTGACAGAGACACATTGAGGAGTAGTGGACAGAAAGCTGGCTTCAAGTTAGGAAGATAGGGGTTCAAACCCCACCTCTGACACCCAAAGGCTGTGTGACCCTTGGAAGCCTCTCAGACTCTCAGTGCCTCAAGGCATCTGTCAGAGATTACAAGTTACAGAGAAGGTACCAACCTATGTCGGGAGACAGGGGTTCCCTCGCTGTTCACTGAAACCATACTTGGTACAACTCCAGTAGCAAAAAAAGCAATGGAGATATTACACACCCCATCTTGCTCCCACATGATTTTGATCTCCTCTGACATGTCTCTATGTTTTGAAAGCCTTTTGTTCCACATAGCTTGGGGACTCTAATGTTGGGTTTGAGGACTTTCATTTGAAATGTTTTTCTTAAGTTCGAGTTTATCCAAGTTAAGTGGAACAGTTTGGTCAGTGACTATGGTTTGGTGCCAAGATGATCTGTGGCTCGAGTTCTCAGGGATGTTTTGAGGTCTGTATTTGTAATATGAGGATTTGTCATCTGCTAGTTGATGAAAGACAGCCGGCTTCTGCCCTATAATTCTAGCCACAAGGTCATGTCTAGCTAAGGATTGGATTTAGTAGGTGTGAAATGTTCACAGCCTCACCAGGGTGGTGGCTCACTTCCCTGAATCCATCAGCATTGATCTTTAAATCCAGAATCCTTATTGTTACCATTTTATTGTTATTCATCTCATTCTTCTCATAGCATTCTAAAGAGTTCAGTTAGAAATGGTGCTAGGGGAAGACAATGGTCTCCTGCCACTCCCTTCTGTTTAAGGCTCTGCAGATATGACCGTTAAATCAAATAAGTGGGCTGTTTTTATAATTGAATAACAGTAGTGGGATAAGGACAATGAGGTGAATTGAGATGACAAAGTCCTTTAAGTGACCCCCAAACTTTCCCTCTGACGAAGGTCCGCAGATGAAACCACTGATCTTTTGCATCTTCTCAAAAAACTCAGGACCCTTGCTGAGCATTTAATCCTGGATTTTCCTTCCCATCCTCTTAGGATCATGGAATAATAGATTTAGAGCTGAAAGAGACCTTAGAGTCCCTCTAGTACTGAGATCCAAAGGAATGAAGGAATTTGCACTGGGGCTCTGAGCTTCCAATGGGTGAGAGTTCATCCTATCTAGCCCACCCCAGACCCAGCTTTCTTCTTACCATTCCACTGCCTCATGCATCCCTCCAAATCTCTCTCTTCTACCTCTACCTCTGGGAACAACAATCAAATCAACACTACCATTTCTAGAAAGACCCATCAGTCAATTACCCTATGACATCACTCACCATCCCTATAATTCGCCAGACCAAATCACCTCTTCCTCAACACCACTTCACTTGATGTATTAGCTTCCCCTCTAAGAATGGAAGGTTGTTGAGGGGCTGGGACTGTCTTGCACTTTTAAATTTGTATCTCTAGCACCTTTCAAAGTGCCTGATACATAATAAACATGTTTAATAGGTGCATTTGTCATTTATCCATCTATCCATCCAAGGTCACTCACAAGGAAAAGGGCAGTATCTTTCACAGTGGAGAAAACTGATCTTTTTAGCATGCACACACTATTTGAGAGAGGCAGTATAGCATAATGGTTAGAGTGCTAACTTCAGAGCCAGAAAAGCCTGGGTTCAAGTCTCACTTTTGACCCAGATTGGCTGTGTGACTCTGGGTAGGTTATTTAACCTTTCAGTGCTCTAGGAAACTCTAAGATTATAACTTTGCATAGAAGATGCCAACCTGCCTCGATAGATGGAGTTTCCTGGGAATTCCCTATACCAATCATCCACATATGCATTGTGCATGTGTCTGCGTGTGTGTAAATTTAGCAAGAGAATGACAAAAGTGCTCTATTGGCTTGTGCTCACTTCTACACATTTTCTTCAAAGATCTTCTACTGGTGTTCCTCCCTTTATAGAAACTGATTCCTTCCCATGGCCTCAGCCCACCTTCTCCGACCCACTCATACCAGGGGTCCCTAGGAGCAGTTCCTTCTCCGAGTTCCATCATTAACGAATTCTCCAAATCATTTGAATGGAGTCACATCGAGCCAATTCACAGTTTCTGCAAAATTTTCCTCGTGTCTCTAACTACCCTCCCACGCTGAAAGATTTTCAGCATCCTATGTGGGTCCTCAGATTAGTCATCAAGCATGGGGAGGCTGGCTCTGAATTACTTTAGAACTGGTAAATAAGCGACAGGCAGGAGACTCGACAGCTATCCCAGGGAACCATCAGATCTTGGCTGGTGGTGATTGAATTTTCAGCACTTTTAGCAAATGATAGATGAGGTGGATTTATTCATTCATTCATTCAACAAGCATTTATTCAGAGCCTTCTATATGTAGAACATAGTACTGGGGAAACAAATGAAAAAACTCTAAAAATTCTCTGCCCTCAAGGAGCTTACAGTCTACTCGGGTTATAGATATGGGACCCTGATGAGGTAGCAGTAACAGATATTCTAGAAACTATGTCTTGTTGCAGAGCATCACGAAATTTGTCCATTGGCTTCCAAGTGATTAAGTGACCCTGCCAGACAAGACAAAGACATGGAGATGAGGGATCTGACTTCTTTTGACTGGATCCATCCCTGACAAAGGTCTTGGATATGTTACTTTACTATCTGTAGAAGCAAGACCTCATGGGTAGGGCTCTGCAGTCTCCCTTTTTTTAATTTAATAGTATTTTATTTTTTTCCCATTACATTTAAGGACAATTTTCAACCTTCATTTTTGAAAGATTTTGAGTTCCAAATTTTTCTCCCTCCCTCCTTCTCTTTCCCCCTCCCCAAGACAGCAAGCAATCTGGTATAGGTTATACATGTGCAACCATGGAAAACATATTTCCACATTAAGGACTCCACAGTCTTGAATCCTCGTCCTCGCTCTGAAGATTTTGGCTAAAATTAACTTAATCATAATATCATCTGTGCATCTAAATTACCAATGATCTTCTTGAGAGTCTCTCTTCTCCTTCCACCCCAGATAATTGAGAAATTACAATCTCGTTATGTGACCAGAACAATAACAAGGGAAAGGAAATGGGATTGTGTACCAAATTTAGAGATGGGCCCTCCAGTGGATCGAGTGCTGGGCTTGCAATCAGGAAGACCCAAGTTCAAATCTGGCCTCAGACATTTACTAGCGGTATGACCCTGGGCAAGTCATTTAACCTCTACCTACCTCAGTTTCCTCGATTGTAAAATGAGGATAATAATAGCACCTACCTCCCAGGGTTATTGTGAGGATCAAATGAGTTAATATATGTAAAGCATTTTGCAAACTTTAAAGTGCCATATAAATGTTATTGTTTTTGTTATTGTTACTGTTATTACTATTATTACCAGACTGAGTGTACCAGGGATCACAGAGATCATAATCATTTTGATCAATGATCTAGACTTAGGAAACAATTATATTCTCATCTTCAAGAATAAGAATGTGTCATGCCCATTCTGCATGATAGAATCAAGATCTGAAAAGCCTCTAATAGATTAGAATGAGGGTCCAAGCCTAGTAAGATGAAGCTAAATAGGTGTAAATGGGAAGTTCCTGGCTTGGGTTTAAGAAATCAACTTCACCAGGGTGGGGCTGGGTTAACTCTGGCCAGAAAACAGCACCTACAATCCAGAGTCAAGAGTGACGGGGCATCTACAAAAGCTCACTTGATCATAGATTGGCTTATGTGAGCCGCAGTAGCAAGAACAAGGGAGGTGAAAGTGAAAGAATCCCAGAATCCCAGAGTTGGACTAGACATGGCCAATCCTCTAGTTCCAACTCATAGCGGAGAAGGAGTCCTCTTTATAATATTCCAGTCTGTAATCACAGAGTCTCTCTTTGAACACTTCCAGAGATGAGGAAGTAACTACCCAGTCAGCCCATTCAGCTTTTTAGATAGCTTGACTTGTGAGAACTGAAAAGGTACATCGAGGCTAAATCCAACACACCCATCTAACTCTACCCTTGAAATGCAAGTAAAACAAGTGTGAACAATCTTTAACAAGATAGCCCTGCAAATACTCCAAGGCGGTCCTCCGGTTCCTCCGAGTCTTCCTTCCTTTCTCCAGCCTAATATCCATAGTTCCTTCCTCCCCACCTCAGATGGCATGGTTTACAATCATCTGCCCATTGTAGCTGCCCTCCTTTGGCTGGGCTCCAGCTTGTCAGAGTGGCTCCCAGAACTATAACTAGTGCCCCAGATGCAACCTGAGCGGGACAAAGTACAGGGAGATCAGTATCTCCTTCAATCTGGACACTAGGCACATCTCCAAGCAATCCGAGGTCACATTTGTTTTGGGGGCTGCCATGTCACAATGCTGGCCAACACTGGGCTTTCGGGTACCTTAGAACCCCCAATTCTTTCCACACAGCAGTTTTATTTCTAATCCTGAATGTTGTATGCAGTGAATTCAGAGTCTCCTCCAATGGTATTCTTCTTCACACATCTAGACTATTGCTCTGCATGTCCCACTTTAGGTGTCCAAAGAAAGATATAAAACTTAGATAAGACCCATTCCTAGCCTTCCTTGAGCTTACAGCCCAGGAGAGATAAAACAGAAATGCAGAGGAACACTATAGATGTCTCTGAGCATGGGAAAACACTGTGAGATAGGAGGTCGTTTCTGGCTGAGGCGTATTAGGGAAGGCTTTCTGGAAGAGGTTAACTTGGAGTTTGGCTTTAAAGGTTGAATAGGAAGTTGGCAGCTGACAAGTTGGAGGAAGGGCACTCCTGGCATCAGCACTAGAATCAGCATGAGCAAAGGCTACAAGGTGGAAGGGCAAATGAAGTATGCGGCGCAGTTTGGTTAGAACACTGAATGCAAGGGGGGAAGTGATATCAAACAAAGCTGGAAATGTCCACGGATGTCAGATTGGGGAGGTCCTTGAATGCTAGACCAGGGAGCCTGAAGTGCATCCCCTGGGCAAAAGACAGTCACCAAAGATGTTTGAAGATACGGGTGACCTGGCAGGATCTAGGCAAAAGAAAAAGTAGTCTGATGGCAGCTCGAAGGATGGATTAATGGAAGACAGAAATGATGAGCCCTCCAAGGAGGTTTTTGCAATGGTGAGTGGTAATGATGGCATATATGGTCTTGAATCTTGGATCCCACTAAATACCTTGAGCAAATTACCGCACCTCTCTGGGCCTCGGTTCTTTTAGATAAAAAAATGAAGAGGCAAGCCAAGGTAGACTCGAAGGTCTCTCCCGGCTCCACATCTACGACTCTCTAGGTCAGGAGTGGGGAACCTGCGGCCTCAAGGCCACACGGGGCCTTCTAGGTCCTCAAGTGCGGCCCTTGGACTGAATCTAAACTTCACAGAGCAAATCCCCTTCAGAAAAGGATTCATTCTGTAGAGCTTGGACTCAGTCAAGAGGCTGCACCCGAGGACCTAGAAGGTCACGTGTGGCCTCCAGGCTGCAGGTTCCCCACCCCTTCTCTAGTATGATGACACTAAAGAGAAACGGATGGGCAGGGAGGGTGTTGCCATTCCAGAGACAGAATCAAAAGAAGTTGAGAGTTGTCTGGACGTGAAACGCTGGACAGATGGAAGTACTGAGACACTGCCAATAATGCAGGCATGGGAGAATGGAACCGCAATAGTGAAGCCAAACAAGGTAAGGGCAAGGTAAAAGCTCTGACGGTGACATGCCAGATATGAAGCGCCGGTCAGGCGTACAGCTGGAGATGTGAACCTGGAACCCAGAAAGAGATCCGCCAAGGTGAAACTGTGAGAATGAATGAAATTACCAAAGAAGAAAGAATAGACCCAGAAAAGAAGAGGGCCTAGGTCAGACCTTAGTATCTCCTCCTAGAACCTAGAACAGGGGCTCTGGACAAAGTAAGCACTCAATGAGAGAGGGAGAGAGAGGGAGGGAGAGAGAGAGAGAGAGAGAGAGAGAGAGAGAGAGAGAGAGAGAGAG
>NW_020954618.1:903667-1041641 GCF_900497805.2 Vombatus ursinus
CCTGGATGCTCTATCTTCTATCCATGACTGGCTTCACAAGCCTGAGACTCAGACCATAAAGTTTTCAAGCCAACTCCTTCTTTGGGCAACATTTTGGTTGTTTTTTTTAATCTAGTCTCAGCTCTTAAGGACTGCCACTCCATGTAGATGGCCTGTTTCACCCCGCAGTTTCATGGAACCTGAGTATCTGCATTTCATCCTCATAGCACATGAACCTGCCATGGGCTGCCCTGGGTTCGGAGCTCTGTGGGACATCTGCAGTCTGAATTCAGCTCTCACACGCTTCATCTAAAGGCCATTCCTTTTTCTCTTGATGGCTCTTTCCCAGCAACAACCAAGCAAGCTGCTGATTAGCCTGAGGCCCCCGGCAGCGCCTTCCTCATCTGGCCATAGCGCATTCGAGCCGATCCTCTGACACAATCAGATCCTGAGAAATTAGTCTCCGGAACAAGTGGAACAGCCCACTGATGGAGGCCGGCCCTTACAAAGAGCTGCCATGGCCAAGCCCCTAGTGATCCTGAAGCACACGGATACGCGAAGGAGCGGTGGCTTCGTCTTTGCGAGGCCTTCTTGTTGCAAAGACTCCCTCCACCAACACAGACTGAAACCTTGAAGGAGCAGGGACACACCCTGGGGACTTAGGGGTTGGATGTATCTTAAAGATCATAGAACCCCAGCTCTAGAACTGGGAGGAAACTTAGGGGCCACCTCATCTAACTACCTTCGTTTTACAGATGAGGAAACTGAGGCCCAAGAAGATTAAATAACTTCCCCGAGGGGGAATAAGAGACAGAAGGCAGATTTGACTGACTCCAGAACCAAGGGTTTCTTTTCCCCCTGTGCTGTTCTTCCTCTTAAGTTTCCTGAATGAATGAAATCAAAGACTGTAAAGGCTTTGCCCTTGCTCACACAACTAGTAAGCTTGAGAAATTGGATATGAACCTGGGCCTTCACGCCTTCCAGTCTGGTACTCTACTTCACCAGGGTGTGCCAATAATAACACAGAGCCCTTCAGCTTAGATGCAGATGCTGCATGACATAGGAGATAGATGGCAGACCTCTGAGTCCTGCCTCTGACACAGATTGGCCACGGGACTGTAGGCAAGTCACAACCTCAGTCGCTTAACCTCAGTGCTCTAAGACTCTAGGTTACAAAGGAGTTCCTGATGCATTGGGGTTTTTTTTGTTGTTTAATCATTTCCAGTCATGTCCAACTCTTCACGACTCTTTCTAGCATTCTCTTAGCAAAGATACTGAAGTGGTTTGCCATTTCCTTCTCCGGTTCATTTTACAGATGAGGAAACTGAGGCAAATGGGGTTAGAGAGAGATGATAAGATTGAAGATTTTGAAGTCGTCTATAAGAGGTGCTGGAGGTATTATCTAGTCTAATTTCCCAGTTCCGCTCTTGGTGACTATTGAGTCAACCACAGTCGCGTACCCTGCTGGTTGCACTCATGATGTCATCAGTTTTTATTTGGACAGGATGGTGTTTACAGACTCGTGGTGGAACCAGCACTTTCGCAGAGACTGACAGAGCCACTCCCTATATGGGCCCTTTCTCCCTGTCATGAAAAGAAAACCAGCTCCTGCTCGACTCCCAGGATGGATACGTAGGCTTTTGAAAATGGTTTATTTTCTGAACGAGAGACTGATTTGGGGAAAAATCTTTTTCTATTCAGAATCATTATGGTAAGTGGGTAGCAATTCAGATTTGGAGATGGCGCATCTGTCAAATCCTGAAATCTCGCCTCGCAACAGTTTCCTTAATACAGAAGAAGCACTGGGGGGCTGGAGGGGGAAGCGCATGAAAGCAGATGGTAAGATGCAGCCTAAGAAAGACAAAGGACCAGCAGGATCATAACATGGCAGAGCTCAAAGTTAGAGCCCATTCATAGCAAGTGGTATGGTACGGTTCAATGAAAAGTGTCCTGGGTTTGGAATCAGAAGACCTGGGTTCCAATCCTAGCTCTACCTGCGGGACCTCGGGGCAGCACCTAGCCTCTCTGGACCTCAGTTTCCTTATCAGTAAAATGAGGTTATTCTAGATGGCCTCTAAGGTCCCTTCTAGTTCTCCATGCTATGAGGATCATCAGAATCTTTGCGATGATTGACTGATGAGTGAACAGATTGACTCCTTATGGAAGGAGAAGGGTTGATAACAGAGGAATAACTTTCTAGTCTTATCGTTTACTGAACCTAATTTGGCAAATAATGAACTTCTGAGTTGGGTAAGCACCTAGAACATAATTTGTTGTTGTTCAGTCGTGTCAGACTCTCTGTGACCCCATGGATCACAGCAGACCAATACAGTCCATGGGGTTTTCTTGACAAAGATACTGGAGTTTGCTATTTTCTTCTCTGGTGGACTAAGGTAAACAGAGGTTAAGTGGCTTGCCCAGGGTCACACAGCTTGTAAGTGTCTGAGGCCAGATTTAAACTCAAGTCTTCCTGACTCCAAGCCCAGAGTTCTATCCACTGAGCCACCTAGCTGCTTCTAGCACATAATAGGTGTTTAATTACCTGTTGACTGATTGAGGGATTGGTTAAAAGAATCTATTCCTCTGCTTTCAGATAGTACCCCACCTAAATCAGCCTGAATTAGTGGAGATCTCTCTACTTGGCCTTGGTTTGCTTGTGTCAGAATTAAGGTAAGGCAAGAATAGGCTAGCCACCATGTAAAGGTAGCTAGATACAGAGTGTTAAACATCACAAGAAAAGGCAGGAGGCCTACCCTAAATAAATTCACTCTCTCACAAGTCACTGGCAATTGAGCCCTCAGCCCATGGACCAGATGTAGCTGGCAGTTGGCCACAGCATTTATCTATGAGGGTGAGCCAACAGTTACCCAAAAAAGACAAAGGACTGGAGATCTGGCTTCAAGAAAGGATAGAGGGCAAGGAAAATTTGGCAGTGATCTGCAAAGAATTGGGGAATGTTTGTGAAATACAGAGTTTCTAATGGAAGAGAAGAATGTCAGATACAGCCTAGCACACATCCTAGATTTGGGTAGACAAGATTTCAAAGAATTTAGACAGTGAATAGATAGGTGGACTCTAGTGACCTGATATTCTATGAGGGAATTTGGCCCAGGAAGGGAGAGGAGTACCCAAACAAAAGTAATTCTGATGAGGAAGAAAAATAGAATTCATACAAGCAGACCAATGTGGCTGTACAGTGGACTCACAGACCAGTGAAAATGTTAAATGTATAGAAGATGAGAGCAAGGAAAAGTAACTGAAAATGAATAAAAAGGAGTAACCCAGAACCCTAAGGTTAGATAGCTTCCAAAGTTCTCAGGGTCAGAAAGAATGGAAGATGTGAATTAAAGCTACTGTGAAAAAAACAGGGTAAGGTTGTTATATTGGGGGTAGAGGGGGACCAAAGAGAGAACAGAATAATTGCTCAGGACTGGGGATTATGACAATGGATAACAGGGAAAAGGCTGAATTATCTTGCTTGTTTTCTCTTGCAAGGACAAAGATCCTTGAACTGGGAAGAATGGAACAAGACTTTAACAGAGTCAAAAATTAAGTGAAGAGATTGGAAGGGAACACTAAGCTGCCTTCAACGAATTCAAGTCATGCAGCCCAGATATACCATACTCTAAAGGAATAAAAGATCCAAATGACATAATTGCTATGCTGTTCTCCAAAATCCTTCAGAGATAGCAAAGCATGGGAATGGAGCAGCAGGACTGGGGAAGAGCAAAGACTGTACTGATTTTCAAAGAAAGGAAATAGAAGACCCTTCATCTTCTGAGTAAGCAAGCTTTCTTCCTATTCCTGGTTAAAATCCTGGGGAATATCATTAAAGGGATGATTTTCAGCATGGCCAAAGACATAGAGGCAGCATGGTTTAGTTGTGGAGAGAGTGCTGACCTAGGAAGACCTGGGTTCAAGCCCCACCCCTGCCTCATATTGATTGTGTGACCCTGGACAAATCACTCAACATCTCAGAGCACTGGCAGACTCTTAGGACAGTAAGTTGCATAGAAAGTGCTGGCCTACATTGACTGATAGAGAGTTTCCTATATCAATGAAACCACAAATCTGGTCCTTCTCACTTCCAGAGAGAACAGTAATCACTCAAGGCTGGCTTCATCAAGAATAGTTTACGCCCGACTAACCCCATTTTCTTTCCTTTTTATCTTTGCCAGAATAAGAAAGACACAGATAATCTGGACCATATCCATAGGAGGCTTGCCAGGATGATGAGAGGAAAGAAGAGCACATCATAAAAAAAGAACTTGAAAAAAACTTAAGATGTTTTGCTGGGGAAGAGAAAATTTTAGGGGACACCTAACAGCTTTCTTCAAGCATTTATAGGACTATGAGATTTGTAGGTTTGTAGGACATGGAAGATGAGTTATACTTCATCTTCTTGGGCCCAGAGGGAAGACCTAGGAAGACAGAGAGGCAGTCATAAAGGGACAAATTTAAGCTTGATGTTAGGCCCTAACAATTAGGGTCATAAGTTTAAATCTTTAAAACTGGAAGGGAAATCAAGGACCACCCAATCTAACCCCCTCATTTACAGATGAAGAAACTGAGACCCAAGAAAATTAAAGTAACTCCCCTAAGATCACACGATCATGTCAAAGGAGATATTTGAACCCAGATCCTCTAACTCAAGAGCTATTCCAAAGTGGAGGAAGTTGCCTGGGGAAGTTATGAGCTCTCCTTCATTGGATAGGAGGAAGCAGAGGCTGGATGACCCTTGTTGAAGATGGGGCTTCTTGATCAGGCCCAAGGGTGGTGCTGAATGGCTGCTGAGGTACTTTTGCTGCCCTTAAACTCTGATTTTAAGAATCAAAGGGGGAGGGGGAGTGAGGTAGGTGAAGGCAAGACAAATGGGAAGAGTAGGGGGAAAGCATAGAAGCTGAAGAAGAGGAGGAAGAAAAAGGTGGGACCCTGGGGCATCCCAGATTCATAGCCCAGAACTTGGAGGTAGCAAAAGCAAAAAAAAAGTCCTGGTCAGGATAGATTGCCCTGCTGACTCTCCCAACTTCCTCTACTATGCCACAGAAATCTCTTCACCCTGGAAGTTCACTTCACTTCTGGACTTCTCACCCTGGCAGTACCCACCAACCCTGCAGCCCCTTCCTCTGATTGGCTGGTTCTTTCCAGAACCTGAACTACCTCCCCCAACCTTTTCAGCCTCCTTTTATTTGGGCTCTTCATCCATTAGAATATAAGTTCCTTGAGAGTAGACCCAGTCTTTCTGCTTGCATTTGAATTCCGGTGTGTGGCACAATGCCTGGCACATAGTATGCCCTTAATAAATGTTTACTTCCAGGGTAAGCAGGTCCTTGCCTTCATGTCCATTTGATTCAAAGATTTTGAGAAGGGTAAGTGGAGAAAATCAGTTACCCAGCCTAGGCACCATGAAAAAGAGATAAGCAGCTAATTCACAGAGTGTAGAAAAATACAGAGCAATTTTTCCTCTAAGTCTATTTTCATTATTTACTTTTTATGCATAAATGGTTACGCACTTGTGTGTGACTGACTCACAGTTTCAACGGATTTGGAGCTATTAAGTACTAAAATAGTCTCTTTTAGACAGAAAAACATGGTGGTGGGAGATTTTTCCCCCTCATGCATATTACTTAAGAACAATGGAATCAACTTTGTTGGAACTTTGGTATCATGTTCAGCTAAGGCCAAACATGTGAGATGGAAAACACTAAGACTTTCAGATGGTCGGACCAAGTGGTTTAAACCAAGCAGAACAAAATTACCTTATTGTTCCTTATCCATAATATTCCCTAACAGTATTCAACTTTGAGTGTTAACTGCCCTTTTTTCATATCAGGACACTGAATATAAGCTCTTCAAGGGTAAGGACTATCTTTTGTCTTTCTCTGTATCCCCAGTGCTTAACACAGTGACTAGCGCATAATAGGAGATTAATAAAATACCTGTCCATTGATTAATAAAAAACCCATCGGTCATACCAAGATTCTTTGCCCAGATATCCCTTAATATTTGCCCTATAAGGTCATTTATGTTTTCTTTTTTTAGTTCCATATCATTTATGTGAAATTACAAAAACCCTTAGTCAAAGGCTAGCTGAGTGATCAATGTGAACCCTACATCAGTATCAAGCAATTTCCAAAGTTTAACCAAGTATCCTCTCAGCCTACTCCAAAATACTAAAAGTTTTTTCACAATTTTTTGGTGTGTTTGCAAAGGGGCTGTAGTGAATTGTTATCCCCTGAAATTTTGACTGGTAGCTTTGTCTAAAGAAAATATGTTGGATATGTTTCATAAAAGTAGTTCAATCCTCCCCTAAATCTTGAGAGAATCTCAGCACTTGGAGCTGAGACTCCCAAGAAAGACCTCACCAATGCATCTCAAGGAGCCAGTGGCTTGCTTTTTGGCATTGGCCGCAGCTAATGATTCCTCTTTACCTTCTGACTTTACAAATAGACATTCCAAAGTCATTCTTCCATCAGGTCATACTGAGAGAGCTACCTGTGCTAGGGGAAAGCAGTTCTCTTACTCACAAAATGATCTTTTCTAAAGATTCAGGACTACATCTATTAGGAGCCAACTGCCTAAGATGTCTTTAACAATACCTTAGTTCACTGGTTTTCAAACTTTTTGGTCTCAGAACCTCCTTATACCCTTAAAAATTATTGAAGACTCCCCAAAGAGTTTTTGTTTATGTGGCTTATATCAACTGATGTTTACCATACTAAAAATTAAACTTAGTATCATTATGAAAATAATTTTGACCTTGTGGATCCTGATGGAAGAGTCCCTGGGACCCTTTGGGATTCCAGAACCACATTTCGAGAACCACTGCCTTAATTTATCTAGCTTAATTTATCAAATCAAAGCTGTTTATCCTCTAGCTACTTGGATTTGGGGGTGGGGATGTGGGGGTGGGTGAGTTACTATAACTCACCCCTGTTCCACTCACTCAGCTCCAGACCCACCAATAAGTCACGGGAAAGAGGATAGCACTGAATTATATACTTAATAGAAGAGGCAGCTTCCTGTTGTTAACGGGGTCAGACCTTCTTGATTAAAAAAATGACTGCTTGGCAGATTTCAGAAAAACCTGGAAAGACTTACATGAACTGATACAAAGTGAAATGAACAGAATGAGGGAAACATTGTACACAGGAATAGCAACATTGTACAATGATCAACTATGACTGACTTAGCTCTTCTGGGCTATACAATGATCCAAGATAAATTCCAAAAGGCTCATGATGAAAAATGCTATCCATCTCTAGAGAAAGAACTGATGGAGTCTGGATGAAGATCAAAGCAAACCATTTTCACTTTATTTTTTTCCCATTTTTTTTCCTTTTGTCTATTTCTTCTTTCACAATATTACTAATACAGAAATATATTTTACATGATTTCACATATATAATCTATATCAAGTTGCTTACCATCTTACAGAAGAGGGAATGGAAGTAGGGAGGGAGAAAAATTGGAACTCAAAATTTTATTTAAAAACAAATGTTTAAAAATGACTTTACATGTAGTTGGAAAAAATAAAATAGTATTTAAAAGAAAAAAATTGACTGCTCCCATTACCAGTACTAACAGCTGGCCCTGAGCTCAGGCAATGATCTTGAAATACAGAGAGCTACCTACAGAGATGCTAGCAAGAAGGAAGATGATTATATATGACTTTGCTAGAATAGAAGTAAAGGGAAGTGCTTACAGATACTCAGATATCCTAGATTTTTTTCTCCTTAGGCTCACCTTCTGCCAGGCAGCCTAGTTTCAATATCCTATGACTAGAAAAATTGACTTTATGGTATTGAACACTCCTAACTACTGCCTCCATCTGGAAATTCATTCCTTCATAGGCTTCTGTAGCACTGCTCTGTCATGCTTCTCTTTCTACCTATCCTGTTCAATCTGTTTTTTTTTTTCATTTCCTTTGTAAGAGCACTCTCCATATCTAACCCCTATGTGAGTTTGCTTCAAGGATCTACCTTGAGCATTCAGGTCCTCTGGTCTCTATACTCTCACACTCTCACTCTCTCTCTCTCTCTCTCTCTCTCTCTCTCTCTCTCTCTCTCTGTAACCCCCTCAATCCCATGGATTCAACTACTGTCTTTGTGCAGACAATTTCCTTATCTTATATACCCAGACCTCTTCTCTCTCATGGGATTCAGTTCTACACTGCCAAATGCCAGCTTGATATCTCCACCTAGATGTTCCATAGGCATCTCCAACTCAACACAGCCACAACAGAACGCATTCTCTTTCACTCTCAAGTTGTCCTTTCTCCTAACTTCCCTGTTTCTGTTGATGGGACTAACATTCTTCTAGGAACCCAGGTTCACTACCTCAGAGTCATCTTTGATTCTCACACCATAGTCAACAATTTGCCCAAGTCTTACTGATCCTACTTCCTCGACATCCCTCTGACCTCTTTTCTACTCATGCTATAACTACTCTAATCCAGACCCTCTTTATCTCTCACCTGGACTATTTATTACAATAGCCTCCTAACCAGTTTCTTCCTACATCTAGTCTCTCCCCTCTGTAATCTGTCCTCAACACACCTGCCTGATTGATTTTCCTGAAAGACCACATTAATCTTACCTCACCTCAAGAACTCTTACTGGCTCTCCATTCCCTTTAGGATAAAATACAAAGTCTTTTGCTGGCCCTTCAGAGCCTGGCCCCAGTCCATCTTTCTAGACTGATTATCCATGACTCCCTCTTCCACACTGTATGCTGTGACCAGCCTGGCCTTTTCAGCTGTTTCAAGTATACATGATTCCATCTCCCATCTCTCTCTCTTTGCACAAATGTCATTCATGCCTGGAATATCTCCCACTCTGCTTCTGTTTGTTAGAACCCCTATGTTCCCTGAAAGCTCAACTCAAATGCCACCTAATACAAGAATCCTTTTCAGACATCCCCAATTAGTGGCTTATTCCCAATCACTGTGTATTTACTTTGCATCCATCTCATATTTACTTATCTGAGAATATGCTATATCCCCTGAGTAGCATGTAAACTCCTCAAGGGGAGGGGCTGTCACCCTTTTGTATTTGTATCCTCAGCACCTAGCACAAACATCTGGTACACAGTCATTAATAAATGCTTGCTGACGACTGGCTGGTTGATCTGATAGGCTGAAGCCATGATCAAGAAGAGCTTTAAATGTGAAAGATGGGATACTGTATTTAATTGTAGAGGTAATGGGCAACCACAGAAACTTCTTGGGAGGAAAGGGAAAATAACACGATATGCCTTATGCTTTAGTAATATCAGTTTGTCAACACCATGAAAGATAGATTAAAGAGGGAGAAACTTGTGGCAAGGAGATCAATTAAGAGGATATTAGGCCAGAGGTGCTGAGAGTTTGAACCAGGTCGGCGCAAGAGAAGAGATGGATGGGACAGATGTGGCAGACATCAAGTCAACAGGACTGGGCGACTGATTGGCTATAGGAGGGGAGGAGTGAGAGGAAAAGCGAACCCTCCAGGATGACTTTGAAGACCTCACCTGCTACATCTTTTCTGGTTAAAACTCTGGTCTTGGGAAGGAGAAACATTTCCATTAAAGCCCAAAGTATAATCCAGTGTTATCACAAGGATGCCACCCTGTCCTGTGTGGCTGAGATTTGCATAGTATCTTATAAAATACTGAAAAAATGGAAAGTGTTCCAATGAAGTTAGGAAGTATTATAATAATTACACTGAGGGCAGAGAGATTTATTTTTTTCCTTTAATTAAAATAATTTTTGAAGGTCAATAAATATGTCCATAAAGTAGAATAACACCTCAACAAAATTTGAATAAATATGTATCCTGTCACACAAAAACAAAATGTAGATTCAGAAGCTTACTGAACACAGCCTCTGTATTTCCATAGTTTTTTTTTTATAATTAGTCAAAACGATTTTGACAGGTTAGGACACTGGGACAACACCAACCAGAATGAACTCATTAGGAATAAATGTAAAGTCTTAAGCCTGGGATTAAAAAATCAACTTCACAAGTACAAGATAGGGTTGGGGGGTGGGACTAAATAGAGGTACATTGGAAAATCATATGGTGGGGCTTAGTGTAAGGCAAACCCAGTATGAATCAACAGGGAGCCAAGCCAAGAAAGCCAATGCAAATTAGGCAGCATTAAGAGAGGAATAATGTTCAGGACGGGGGAGTTCATGGTTATATAACACTCTGCCCTGGTCAAACCACTCTGGTGTATTATGAGCATCACAATTTGGGAAGGACATTAATCAACTGGAGGGAAATTAGAATAGTGAAGGGTCTGGAGTCCATGCATATAATCAGCAGTTGAAGGAACTGGGAAAGGATAGCATGGAGAAAAGAAGATTCAGGTGACACCATGATGACTATCTTCAAGTATCATGCGGAAGAGGGATTAGACTTGTTCAATTTGGGCTCCGTTAGAACGGAGGACTAGGAGCAAAGTCTAGAAGTCATAAAGAGGCAAGCTGAGGCTTGAGGTTATGTTGGGTGTTTCTGAAGCTCCTTTTCATTCCTAACAATCAGTTATATCAAGGTGGAATGTGGTTCCCTGGTAGGAAGTAAGCTCCCTTTCATAGGAGATCTTCAAAAGCAAATGTTGTGTACCTGCTTTTCAAGGAAATTCCTAATCACCTAGGGGATAGACTCTACTGCCCCAAGATCCCTCCAAATACTGAGAACCCATGAGTCTGTGATGGTTCTTCCAACATCCGACCAGCATCCCCTTCTCAATTATCCAGTTTATTACCAAAACATAAAAACAAAACCACCCAACTTGAATCTCAATAAACGAGCTGAGTGCACACTTGAGTTCATACTGCCTCACACTAACATGTTAAATACAAAGTAATTTGGAGGGTGGAGGAGGGTACTACCAGCTGGGGGGATCAGAAAAGGCCTCCTATAGGACACGGCAGCATAGCTGAGCCTTGATTGGAGCTTGGGGTTCCAAAAAGTAGATGTGAGGAAGAAAAGCACTGCGGAAGTGAGGGAGAGACTGCACAAAGGCATATGGAATACTACATACAAGGAAAAACAAATAGGCCGGTATGCACAGGAGAGAGTGCTTGACAGGGATGAACTTGAAAATAGCCAAGAAAGAGAGGCCGAAGACAGCCTGAGAAAGGCTTAGAAGGTCAAACAGAAGCATCTGTATTATCCCCTACAGGTCACTTCCTAGAGGAAGCACCTGTAGCTTTTTCCCCAAGCAAGGAGTGATGTGGTCAGGCTGGTGCCTGGTGAAGGGTTAGGAGACATCCAAGAAGAGAGGCAGAACTAGGGACCACACCTACCTGGTTAGAGCAAGGCCCCAGATGGGTTCAGCCACTTGATTCTGTTACCACACAGTTTCATCTTCAGAGTTACAGTCTTTCCTGGGGAAGGGAGCACTCCACAAAACAAGAGTGAGTTTGAGTGACAGCTGATGGCTTAGATGTGGTTGGACATGACAGGAAGAAGGTCAGACACATGAACAGGAGTACATAAGTAGTTTCACCATTAAACCAAAACATAAAATGGACACATAATGCAGTCACATTTTATTCAAGGAAAAACAGTCCATTCTCTTTACTCTAAGTCAATCCAAGAGGCCTTTGTTAAACACCTAATATGTGCTGGTGTTAAAGATACAAAGGCAAAAGCAGTCCTGCTCACAAGAGGCTTGCCTTCGACTTGGGGCACAGTGCCTAGCATACAGTAGGCACTATGTAAATGTTAACTATTCTTATTAAATGTTTCTCTTCTAAATCTCCCTGTCATCTATCTACTTTTCTCCCTGAAAAACAAAACAGAGGTAACAGGAAGCATCTCTTTTCCAAGGTTATTGATATGTGACGATGGCAGATGACCTCAATGACTTGGTCTCCAATCAAAATATTAATTTCCAGCACAGTCTAATGACTCATCTGCAGTTGCTTGCATAAGGATAATCCAACCCAAGTGGTTTTTGGCACCTGGAGAATACCAGGCCAAGCAGAAAAGCCTCCACCACCAAGTTTTGGAGTCCAACAGCTCTAATTCAGCTCCCCGGACGTGTCCTCTGACTTCACCTGGTTTCAAAATGGCAGCATGAAAGACAAAACCACTAGTGCAGATGACCGCCTATCTTGGGAAACAACACGATGTTGCAACATCAGCTGTGAGATGATGCTTGTTAGAGAAAATGAGATTAATGTGATCATGATCCACAAATGTCATTGTTGAAGCCCATTAGCAGATGTCAATTGCATTAAGCTATCTTTGATCTGGATATAATGGACTTAAACATTGAGCCCAACTCAAAGAAATCTGCAGACTGGCGTTTGGAACAGAAGCAGAGGGTTTGAGTGAACGAGACGCACTGACTAGGTGATGCAGTGGCAAGAGCACTAGGACTAGGACCTGAATTCCAATCCAACCCTCAGAAACCTACTAGCTCTGTGACCTTGAGAAAGTCATTAGCCTCTGTCTGCCTCGGGTTCCACATCTGGAAAATAGGGATAATAATAGCACCTTCCTCCCAGAGTGGTTGTGAGAATCAAACTAGTTAATAATTTAAATGTGTTTTGCAAACCTTAAAGTGCTATATTAATGCTAGCTATTATGGTTGTTACTATTATTGATACCTCATTTCTTCAGGGGAAACCTAACAAAGAAGGACCAAATGTTGGCACCCGTGCCTAGTGCGTTGCGAATGCATAGCCTCTACAGGTCCAACCCTGGCAGTCCTAGAACTGGCTGATTTTTCTTTGAAAAATCTACCAAAGTTCTAATAACTTCATATTTTCCAGTCATTTGTAAAGTAAGGAACTTACATATCAAATGAGAGGATAAATTGAGGCAGCTACTGAATAGAGCAGGCAGCCAGGTAGCACCATGGTGCACAGAGCACGGGCCTGCAGGAAGGAACACTCGTCTTCCTGAGTTCAAATCTGATCTCACTAGCTGTGTGACCCTGGGCAAGTCACTTCACCCTGTTTGTCTCAGTTTCTTCATCTGTAAAATGAGCTGGAGAAGGAAATGGTGAACCACTCCAGTGTCTTTGCCAAGAAAATCTCAAATGGGGTCATGGACAGTTGGACATTACTGAAACAACAACAGAAAATAGAGTGGTAAACTTGAGGTCAGGAAGACTTGAGTTCAAATCCTGCCTCAGAGGCTCTCTAGCTGTGTGACCCTGAGCTAGCCACTTAAATTCTCTGTGCCTCAGTTTCATTATCTGTAAAATGAATGGGTTGGGCCAAATGGCCTCTAAGACTCCTTCAACCTCTAAATCTATTATCTTTAGGTTAAGTCAACTCTATACTTCACTGTTGTATTCAGGGTGTCTCTGGTATAGCTCCCCTGGGCCACTGGCACTAGCAGACAAAAACAGCAATTAAGACATTGTCCTTGAAGCAGAAGTTGTTTTATTTTTGCCTTCGCATCTCTAATGCCTAGCACAAGGGTGGGGAGCCTGCAGCCCTCTAGGTCCTCAAGTGCAGCCTTTTGACTTAGTTGAATTTGAGGACCTGGCCAGCCACATGTGGCCTTGAGGCTGAAGGTTCTCCAGCCCTAGAGTACATCCCTAGCACTTGGCAAATAATAGGTGCATGATAAATGCTTGTTGATCATAGTCTCCAGGAATAGCAATTATCCTGCAAGACTTAAAAAGAGCAGCAAACATACCCAAGGCCAAGAGGAGGCAGGAAGGCTTCAAGATCACAAAGTTCAATAGCCTTTGCCAGCTCACATGATGCTTCTTAATGTTCACACTCTCTTATCTGGAGGACTTCCCACCCTATGAGTTGCACATGGGCACTAACACACACATACTATTTGGAAATAGGATAAGAACTCCCCAAAGGCAGTTAACTGAGAAGTTTAAAAAAAAAAAAAAAGGAATAATCCTGGGAAATCCCCAGAGATTAGAAGGCCACTCAAGTACCCAAAACCAGGGTTTCTTCAAGTTTTTCCACTCGTGACCCTTTCAGCACTTCTTAAACTGTGGGTCATGACCCTATATGGTGTTGCAACCCACCGTTTAAGAAGTGCTGAGCCCCCAAACTATAATGAACATAATAATAAAATCAATGCCAGTAGGAGAATATAGGAGACACAACGTCAATATGCCATGCCTCGTTGGGAAAGAGACAAGCCGGTCATTAATCACTCTTCATCAATCACCACTTCCTCTCCACCTTGGCACATGAAAACAAAGAACCAGAGCCCACAAGAGGAAAGAAGGAAGGGAAGAAGAGAGGGAGAAAAGGAAGGAGGGTAGAAGGACATAAAATGACCTAGACACATATATAAATATATCTATGGAAACACCAAGTGTTCTGATTTCAAATGTCATTTCCTCTGTCCATCACTGCTTAGATACAAATGGGAAAGAGAGAAATGATTGACAGAAGTAGAGATGTGTTCCAGGCATGGTTTCTATTACCCCACATTGATTAAAAAACAATGTACGTGTATATGCATTTATTTGCATGTATGAATATGTGTATATATACCCATCTATAATTTTTAGATATAGACATATGGTTATTTTTCTTGTGGTTTTTTTTGTCTATATTTTCTTTCACAGCATGACTTACAAGGAAACGTGTTTTGCATGATTACACATGTATAACCTATGTCAGATTGCTTGCCTTCTTAATGAGGGGGGAGGGAATGGAGGGAGAGAATTTGGAATTCAGGGTTTGAAAGAATGCTAAAATTGTTTTTACATATAATAAAAATATAGACAAAAGGAGACAGAGAGACACAGAGAAACAGACAGAGAGAGAGAGAGGGGGGAAGAGACAGAGAGAAGATATAGACATGAACAAATTGGTTTCTAATCAATATAGGACGGTGGAAATCACACTTGGAATCATAGTGCCTGGGATCAAGGCCCAGCTTTTCCACTTACTCCTAGCTATAAGATCTGGCCTAAGTCCCTTCCCCTTTGTGGGCCTCCATCTCCTCATCTGCAAAGTGGGGAATAGTAACCTTTCCACTAACTCTCTCTCAGGGGTGAAGCACTTTGCACACTTTGACATGCTATAGAAATGTAAGCCATTCACACTCTCTGGCTTTACAGAAAGGAGAGATAACATGAGGTGGGGGGCAGAGGTTCATCCTGAGTCCGAGCATGAGTCTCTGACATATATGGGCAATAAGACCACAGCTGCATCTCTTCATCCCTCATACTTCAGGCAACTCTGATGCCAATCTGCATCAGTGGAGGCGTGAGGGGACTCTAAGCTGGGATTCCCACACTGATGACATCACAGGTCCAGACTTAAAAAGAAAAACATGTAGCCCCAACCAATGTCTACTCACTTTAAATTGTCCCTCCCAAATGGTATCAGCAAGTAACATCCCCATTTGTAAACAGATCAAAAGTCCCAAAATGCTCTGGAGCACCACACAAGATAGAAAAGCATCAAAGAAAATACAGCTCACTTTGCAGGCCAGACACACAACTTTAAGGCAAATGAAAACAAGATTCCAAAAGGCATGGGAACCATGATAATTCTAGCTCACCACCACCCCATCAATGGGTCTTTGGTCAAGCATAATGTTACGTGACTAAGAGGTAACAGCTTCTTAACCCACATGTTTCCTCTTATCCCCAATCTCCCGGAAATATGACCACTGACTCAGCCATGCAATGTCCACAATTGCTACAGAAATAGAGTCCGGATAATGACCAAACAGATCACACAGGAAGCCAGGACCAAGAAACAGTGTCTTAAGGACCAATATATTTCCCCCAAATATGCCCAGCAAGACTCTCCTGCTGAATGAACAAAGCCTCCAGCAGGCAAACGCTGCCCCAGATGCTCCCAATTCACCCAACAGACCTTCTTACCTCTGGGATGTTTTCTTATATTTTCTCCTGTAGGGAAAAAAATAAACACACATCAGAGAAGAGTTCATAGGGAGAGGAGTCAGGGGATATGAGTTTGGATTGGTGGAATATGTAGATAAATAGCTTAGGGAAAACCCAACACCAGGACTTGTGGCTTGAAAACAGGGTGTAATGTTTTAAAATCCTGGTGGTGCCTGTGGTCATGTCAATGCACTGATGGGCACAGCACTGAAAAATGAAAAGGATGGCCTCTTCTCTCTGCTCCGCTCTTCCTCATCACTGTTAGATGTTAGCTGATGACCTCTCAAGGTCCTTCTGGTCCTGAGGCTCAATGATGAGCTTTTAAAAATTTAATATCTATTTAGGCAGAGAAGCTATGGGGATATCAAGGATCCATTCTTAGGGGAAGAAGGTAGGGAAATGAGGGAACCCAGAAATCAAGAGCAGAGGAGCAGTGTAAGAAATTAACAGATGCTTCTATTTCTGTGGTCACAGGAGTCTAAATGTTGCCATCTCAGATGTCATCTAGTCCAATGCCTTTATTCTACAGGTGAGGAAACTGAGGCCCATATTGTTATAGAATCAGAGCTAGAAGGAACCTCAGAGACCATGAAGTTCCACATTTCATAGATGAGGAAACTGAGAAGCAAAGAAATTAATAACTTGCCCAAAGTCTTCTAGATAGCAGATGTCAGAGGCAGGATTTGAACCCAGGCCCACCAGTGCCCTTTCTGCTGTACCACAGGGTCCTTGCAAATTCTCCTGAATTGCTGTCATACTTGATTACTCTCCCAAAGGCAGGGGAGGGTATTAGGTGCTCTACCTGATTAGAGAAGTGGAATTAGGTGGGGTAGTTCAGAGGAAAGCACACTGATTAGTATTCAGAGAACCTGAGTTCTCTATATGCACTTCTGATGCCTACTAGCTGTGTAATGGTCTTCAGTGGCCTCATCTGTAATGAAGGATTGGACATTAGTGCTATATAAATGCCAGCTGGGCTATAGATGGGCTCAGGTGTCCCACTCAAGTGAGATTTAGGAGCCTGTGTTCCAAGGAACTACCATGAAACTAACCAGCCATCTCCCTATGGGTGTGTCACTTAACCCACCTGAGCCTCAGTTTCTTCATCTGTAATACAGAGATGCTACTGATGCCTTTCCTGCTTGCCTTTGGTAGTTGTGCTTAAGCTCACATGAGAATTAGAAAGGTGTAGGAAAAGGGGGTATTATTACTTTTAAAACTCTCCCAATTAAGTGACTGTCTTTACAGTCACTTCAAACTAAGTTACACTTCTCTCTATAATATCTCAAGTTTCCTATTGTTTGTTGCTTCATTTCTGGGCTGAGGGTAATTTAAAGAAAGAGCCCCATGGCTTTTCACCAGAGGAGCTCAGAAGACAGAGGTGTGGGGACAAGAAAATATCTCTGCACCTAGTTGCCCCAAGGAATGGAATTCTTCCCACCTGCATTCCCATTACAGTCACTGCGTGCAAGCAGGCCTTGCCACTGGTTTTGTGAAATAGAACTATGACCGCCCACACAGGATAGAAAAAGTCTCAGTCAGTAAAATGTCAGTATTGCCATGGTTTGTTTCCCCAATTTGGGGAGGGGAGGAAAAGAGAGGAGGGAAGGGAGAAGGGAACCAGGATAGCACTGGACTCAATGTGTCTCAGAGAAATACCCAGGGCTTACTTATATACTAATATATATATATACACACACACACACACACACACACACACACACACACACACATACATATACATATATACTTATATGTACATACATATATATGTGTATATATATAATAGTAATACTTTTCTATGGATTGTGCTTGCATTATGGGAAGGAGTTCTCATGCACAGTTCCCCACACTGATATTTACAGAAATACACACAAATGCATATATATATATATATATACATATATACATATATTTATATGTATATGTGGATAGATATATTTCTATCTTTGCATGTATATGTGTGTGTACATACATGTGTGTGAATATTTAAAATATATGTATTATTGGAATATTGGCCAATTAGGGCTCAGTCCTTACCTCACATGCAAAATTCCCTTCCTGGTTTCGATCCAATACTGGAACTTAAGGAAATCACTTTCTAGCCATAAGTGACTAAGGAGCCATGAGTCTCTACGCAATAAAGAAAGGTTTTCTAGGGGCAGCTAGGTGGCACAGTGGATAGAGCGCCTACCCTGAAGTCAGGAGGACCTGAGTTCAAATCCAACCTCAGACCAAACACTTGACACTTACTAGCTGTGTGACCCTGGGTAAGTCACTTAACCCTAATTGCCTTAAAAAAAAAGAAAGAAAGAAAGGCTTTCTAGTTGGGCTGAGAAGCTGGAAGGGCCATTGACCTAGGGGCTGAATGGAGTAAGTTGAAGCCAATGACCTCTTGGGCTCTCTCCCAGCATCTTTCCAAGGAGGAAGACTATTTGTTGTGAGGTGGTAGTGGGGGGAGTGGCTGTGAAAGCTCTTCCTGACCCCATTTGGGGTTCTCTCGGCAAAGATGCTGGAGTGGTTTGCCATTTCCTTCTCCAGTTCATTTTACAGATGAGGAAACTGAGGCACACAGGGTTAACTGACTTGCCCAGGGTCACACAGCTAGTAAGCATCTGAGGCTAGATTCGAACTCAGGTCTTCTTAACTCCAGGCTCTATCCACTGAACCACCTAGCTGCCCCAGTGAAAGCACAGTGCCTCTGGTTTTTGTCCCTTTTGTCTTTCTAATTTCCTGAGCTTAGGTGAATGAGTATCCTGACAAGGAAGCACTCAGGTGATCCGCCACTACAGGAGAGCCATCAAAGCCATGCCAGGTCCTATAAGCAACCAGAGCCCCAGAGTCAGGGTCAACAGCAGCCTAGTGTGGTGAGGTAACCTGCTTGACTCAGCCCAGCAGCTGATGGAGCCAACATCCCCAAACTGATTTCTCCAAGAGTTAGCCCGGCCAGGAGTCTTAAGGTTCCATTCCATCAGCCACCCGGGTTCCCTGCGTCTATGGTTCAGTAGGGTTTTTTTTTTAATTATTATTTGAGCCCACTCTGCCTAGGGACTGAGTGTGTATGTGTAGAGGAGAGAATGCAATTCCTAGTTTGGGGATGTTTTTACAATTTCTTTGCTTGATATATCTTCTCAGTAAACATACATTTGTAGAAAGCCCATTGATATTAACAGGCCAAATGATACCAAGAAAATGTCAACTGATCTTGGAGGAGACGCCTGAGATGGGGGTTTGTTAGTATTAGAAGCCACAACCCTCAGGGTTGCCACTATCCAGAAGCCTGATGGGAGAAGTATACAACTTCCTTCTGGAGAGTCAACCTTCCAGGGCTTGGGAGGGTTGGAGGGTAAGCCAAGAAAGGATGCTACATAGGTGCTTGTGTGAGTGCATGTGAAGAGAGATAGAGACACCAGTACTTTGAGAACCTGGCTTTATCCCATCTTGGCACCAACCACAAACCAAGCACTAACAAAGAGAAAAGTGAACAGTCCTTGGCCTCAAGGAGTATACACTTTATCAGGGGAGGCAACAGACATATATGAACATGTGTACAAAATATATCAGAAGGCATTAGAAGTTATGGGGAATAAGATCAGTGTCCCAAAAGTCCAAGGGGAAGAGAGTTTCCAGAAGGATAGGATGGTCAACATAAATACTGCAAGTACGCCACGAAGATTGAGAGGATGGGGGCTGATAGGAAGTCAGGACGACTTGAGTTCAAATTGGCCTCAGACATTTGCTAGCTGTGTGACCCTGAGCAAGTCACTTAACCTGTGTCTGCCTCAGTTTCCTCAACTGTAAAATGGAGTTCATAATAGCACCTGCTTCATAGGATTATTGTGAGGATCAAAAGAGAAAATATATTTGCACAAACCTTAAAGTGCTCTAAAAATTCTGGCTATTATTATATAATTAAGAGATCATTGATAACTTTGGAGACAGTACGTCTAGTTGAACAACGAAGTCAGAATCCAGACTGCAAAAGGTTTAGAAGAGAGTGAGGAGAGGAAGAAGTACCGATGGTATGTGGCCTTCTCAAGGAGTTGGCCATGATAGATAAGATGATGGCTTTCAGGGATGGTGGGAGCTAGTGAGGCTATTTTAGGATGGAAAGACTTAGGTATGTCTGTAGACAGCAGCAAAAGAACTAGTCAATAACAAGATAGTGAAGATTAGAGAGTGAGGGGAGGGATGGATAGGGTAGGGGTCCTGCTGGTGAAGAGGGGAAAGGATGGCAGCCAGGGTATTCCTTGACAAGGAGAAAAGTCATCAGAGACAAGTAAAGAAGGAGAAGATGGGGAGAGAGGTGATGTCAGGGTTTGTAAGATGTAGAGAAGGAAAGAAGGCGCACCCCACCAGTGACCTCTATTCTCTTGTAAAATAGGAGGCCAGGTGAGGGGTGGGGAAGAGTGGTGGGTGGCTTGAGAAGAGGTTTGGAGCAGCTATGGTGGGGAGTGGAAGAGAGAATGAGAGAGAGGAGTAAAACTGCCATCTAGGTCCTAGCATAAGTACTCTATGCTCAGATTCTCACTTCTAATCACTTGTAATGCAATATGCTGTCCTTAGTATACAAGATAAGCCCTCTGACAGAAGGGAACCTGCTTTGAGATGTTTCTTCTAGTATCAAGGAAATATTTATTTTAAACCATCCACGATCTTGTGAGCCACTCTGTTACCTGGTCCCTCTTGTGAAATAATAATAATAATAACAATGATGATGATAATGAATGATACCCATGTTCTGCAAGGCAGCCAGCTTAGGAGAGAAGTTACAGCCCTTGGACGTGGCTACAGGGAAGGCAGCTGGACCACGTGAGACCTTTGCTTGTGACCTTGGCCTCATTAACACTTCTGTCCAAACCACTGAGCTTACAGACCCAAGGCAGTTACAGAAATAGCCTATGATAACCAGGGATGTCGCAGTATACTTGTGGAGGCCATAGAAAGAATTCTTGTTGGTGCAATCAGAGATTTCGAGTTTGAAGAGACCATCTTGTCCAACCCCCTGATTTTACAGATGAGGAAACTGAGGCCCAGGAAGGTTGTGGCTTAGGACATAGGGTGTAGAGCTGAAAGTGATCCACTATTTGACAGATGAAGAAACTGAGGTTCAGAGAAATTAAGTGATTTACCCGAGGTCACAAGGCAGTAAATGAATGGCGGAGCCAAGTTTTGAATCCAGGACCCCAGACTCTAGGTCCAGCACTCCTTCCACAGCAGTGGAGAGTTGATATGGATTGGATTAGCTGAGCTTTTAGGTCCCACCCCACTCTGAGCTCCTGCAATTCTCCATCTTTTACTCCAGGACTATGATAGGTATTGTCAGTCTCTTAATATCCCTACAAATGTGCACACATAGGCCAAAAACAAAAGGCTATATTGATATTGGCAGAGGAAAATGTTTGACTGCAAAACTGAAGAAAACATGGTACTGCCTACACATACTTGGCAGAGAGTTTAAAAAAAAAAAGATTCTGGTCAGAATGAATGAGTTGACTTCCAAGCCCAAATGTTCCCTAGCATAGTGAGTCTCTCAAATTCTGGGAAACTGCATTTTCTGGTCTAACAGTCTCACTATGCACCTTTGGGAAGTTTCTTTGGGTTTAAAAGCAAGGATTGGGGTCAAGCCCTCTGTTGGTTTCCTAACACATTCTACATTCGAATTTTAAAATATATTAGTTAGTCTCAATCACAGTGTGTGTGTGTGTGTGTGTGTGTGTGCATGTGTGCAAACATGTTCTGAAAGCCTTAAAGTTGTATAAATGCCAACTGTCTCATTTAAACCTCACCACCACCCTGGGAAGTAGATACTACTGTTACCTTTATTTTACCACTAAGGAAACTGAGTCTCAGAGAGTGAGGTGGCTTGCCCAGGGTTACCCAACTAATGACAGTCTAAGGCAGGATTCAAACCCAGCTACACCAAGATTCCTTTCTTAATGGGAAAGTCAAATTATGGGCATGTGACTAATCCAAATTGGGAGAAGAGAGGACAAATACTCAAGGAAGCTCTCATAAGTTCAAGCCAAAGGATTCCTAAGTCTCTACCTCATCACATTCCCAGGCTGCTAATATACCAGGAGAGACCTTTTAAGCCAAAACTCTTACTTTCTTCCCTTAATCTTGGGAAAGCATGAACATCTAACCAATATTCATGGAAAGAGGAGAGACTGTAGCTAAATTTTCTCCATAGGTGAAAATCTATTTTGTCCATCTCCAGCACAAAGAAAAGGAGCGACACAAAAATATGGTATGAGACTAAGGGAAGGACAAACAGACTGTTCCTCCTCCTAAGGCAAGTGATCTCCATGTGGCTCATGTTCTTTGAAGCATTCTGAGTTCCCACCACATTACACATACTCCCACTCAAATGGTGGTTAAAAAATGTATTGTGAAGCCAAATAGAGATCTTTGGATTGTCGAGTTTGGATGTTTGGATTCTTGGAGACAATGATTGTTCCTATTAATCTATAAGCCTCCTGAAGGCAACGAATGTTTCATCCTTGTCTCTGAATCCCCAGGGCCTACCACTGTTCCTGGCACATAGTGTTGTGTTTAATAATAATGTTAATTGATTCATCATTTGACAATGAAGGGTTGACTATACTCAACATTCAGATGAATGTAAGGTCTCAATATTGTGAATACTCCCCTCCAGGGATGCCAATCACAACCCATCCATGCCTGGTCATCTAGTGCACCACACATGTGGAGGGAAAATTATTCACTCAAACAGCAGTCCTTAGATTTGGACAATTTTCACATTCCTTTTATGATTTCTTCTTAAAAAAAAACCTTACAAATGATAGAAGGAATTGGAAGGAATATTGAGCCAACTGGTGGCAAGAATTGTTGATAAAGTCTTACTCTGGGGAAAAAGCAAGTTTTACCATCAAATTGAAGTTGGATAGGTTACAGTGTGGACTTGCCTACACAATAATTGAAAAGCTGAAGCCCATGGCCTGGGTCTCGACTTTAGGAGAGAAACCAGGTCAAGCAAGAGACTTCTGAGTCATACCAGCTGTGTGCTAGCAGACCAATCATAGGGGCCAAGGATAAGAATTGAAGGAAAACAATAAGAGTAAATAATAACCTGGTGGATTTTAAGTGGTTGGAGCTCCATGATTGTGTGACTATGACAGTCCTAGAGTATTTGCATTTTCAGGTTTATCCCTTATTTTGGCATGAAAAACTCAATTCCCAGTTAAAGGGAATTTCAACATCAGGAAGAGAATAGAAGTAATGGGACAAAGGGATGCCCACAAGGGCCACTTATATGTAATCCCTCTGACAAAGTCTTCAAAAAATTCTATCGCCTAAATAAATATTTAAACATAATTCACATCTAAAGGTGAAATTTGGGCTCATATTCATTTAAAAGTACTTTCTCTTTTTTGTTCATTTCTTAGATTGCCGGAGCCAAAAAAATCATTATGTAGTGACCAATTTCTGGTGGTTATGGCTCCTAGTTCCATGTAACCCACTTCTGCCCCCATAAGCATATTGGAAAAAGAGACACAAAGCACTTAAGAGCACTATACAAATAGTAACCTAACTCTTTGGTACTTGGGTCCAAAGACAGGGAAAAGCAATTCACAAATTCATTAATTAATTTGAGTCGTGTTTAAACTGTTATTGTCAAGTATAATCATTTGAGTGTTTGATTGAATTCTCCTTAATCATTGTTACATGTCAGTAAGATGCTTAATTTAAATGGTGTGTGTGTGTGTGTGTGTGTGTGTGTGTGTGTGTGGTATACAGGACTCAAATTTCCTACCTGGGGCCCAGCTGTCTTCTATACCATTAGAGCATAGCCTTTCTAAAGAAGTCACAGAATCTTAACATTGAAAGGCACTTCACAGGTCATCCAAACCAACCTATCCCTGAATAAGGATCCTCTCTGAGAATACCTGATAAGTGATCATCTAGCCTTGGCTTGGAGACCTCCAGTGCAGCAAAATACACTCCCTCCTCAGACAGCCCATCTCACTTTTCAATAGTACTTATTGTTGGGAAGTTTTGTATTTTTTTCCTGACCATCAAAACTAAAATCTCCTCTTTGTAGCTATCTAACATTGCTCTTGGTCCTACCCTCTGGGTCAAAGAGAACAATTCTAGTGTTTCTTCCATGTATTGTCTCTTCAAATACTTTAAAGAATCACAGAATGTTAAGAGTTAGGAGACAGTGATCATGTTTCCCCTCCATCTCCTCCTCTCTATGTAAACATCCCCAGCTCCTTCAACCCTTCTTTTTATTCATGAATTCTTAATCTGGTCCAGGAATAGATTTCAGGAAGTATGTGAACTTGGATGGGAAACAAATTTTCACATCTTTATTTTCATTAACCACTAACTGAACTTTAGCATTTCCTTTTATCATAATTATTTAAAAAGCTGATTCTGGGAAATAGTCCATAGGTTTCACCAGGCTCCCAAAGGGGTCCATGATACAAAAAAGATTTAAAACCCCTGATTTCAAACTTAACAGTATCTTTCCTTCTGAAATGTAGCAAGTAAAATTGATTATAATAATAATACAGATGTTTTATGACCAAGGCAGATGTTAATTAAGCTAGCAACGAATTATCTTACAATGAAAGTACAAACAAGCCCTTCAGTAATGAATGTGCTAACTGTCCTTCCCTACATATGGATTTCCAGTTTGAAAGGCATTAGAACAGGGTAAAATACCTTCAACACTCAAACTCTGCTCAACATAACTTAATCTTTCTTTAAAATTAAATAGTTACCTTCTTATATAGCTCAGTGTAATTATGGATATCAATTCTCCTGAACTCAGTCAATCAACAAGAATTTATTAAATGCTTGCTACGTTCCAGGCCCTGCACTGCCCTGCTGTTGTCAATATTAAGGAAGCTTAGACATGAATCTTTGCTGATTCTATGACCTTCCTGGGGAGTTGGTTTTTTTAATGAACCCTTGGCATCATCGTGTTCTCAACAATCTTGTAATTGGTAGCCCTACATTCAGTTTCTCTTCCCTCCAATCCTTCCCCACATAGCTACCAAAATAATCCTCCTCACACACAAGCCTGACCATGTTATTCCCCAGAAGCTTCAGGGGTTCCCATTTCCTCTACGCTAACATATAAGCTCTTCAACTTGGCATTCCAATGTTTCCCAATCTGGCTTTGACCTACCTTTCCAAACTATTTTCATAATCCTTCCCTTCATACATTCTATACCCAGCCACAGTTGCCCACTTGGTGTTTTCTATCCTAAATCTCCATGTCTTTGCACAGACTGTACCCCATGCCTGGAATGCACTGTCCTCCACTCTACCACCTCTTAGATGGCTTTCATCAAGGCTCAACTCAAATGCCAACCTCCAAAGGGAAGTCTTCCTGAGTGCCCTAGTTGCTAATTCTCTACCCCCTCCAATGATCATGTATCTCCTGATCTATTCACTGACTGAAGCCTTTCAGTAGAATGGAAGCTTCTGGAGGACAGAGACAATGTCACTTTTGTATGTATAGCCCCAGTCCCTGGGGTCTTAAGGGCATAGACCTAGAGTTGGAGGAGCCCATGGAGGTCATCAAATCCCTGCATACCACAATGCCTACAAAGAAGGTTTCTTGAATTGAACCGAACTAATCATGTTCAATTAACTCACCAAGACTGTTTAAAACAGCAATAGGCAACTGACCTTTTCCTCGACGAACTGAGTTCTAGCTAGGAACTCTGTATTTTTCTTAACTTCATCATCTGTTGCTATGCACTCGACTAACATTTGCCAGGAGATGCTTGAGTAATGCTTATATGCTTAATAAAAGCCTGCTGGAATAACTTACCAAGTTATATTTATACATTTACTCTAGAACTATATTATATCCTTGTCAGACAATTCATTCTTGACACAGGAACCATCCCCAAGTATGTCCCATGCCCTTTTATTGGCCAGCAAGTCATAAATAATTTTTAAGAGCTACCTCTCAAAAAGTCATGTGAGGCAGATCACTAGTCTCCCCTCCATTTTCTGATTAGGGAAACTGAGGAAGAAAAAAGGGGTTATTCCCTGGGTCAGAGAAGTTAGAAATAGAAATAGAGGACTTGATATTCAAAGACCCCCGCCAAAGCAGGACTGCTTTCAAACCAAAACAAATTGAAAGTATGGGCAAAAAAAAAAAAATTTTTTTTAATCGGAAGTTAACTATGTTGGTGTTTTTTAATGAGAGTCTCCACTTAGAAAAATACATAGCTGTATGGCCTAAGGCAAGTCACAACATCCCTGGGTTTATATTTTCTCATGTGTAAAATGAAACTGGAGACTTCCAACCTTCCCCCAAGCTCTAAATCTTGATAAGCGATAGAGAATCAAGGCTTTCAATATCCATTGGAGAATGTCATGTATACCCCCTGGGCCAGCTCCCCATGCCTCAATGTCATCAGTCAGTCAACTAGCATTTATTAGCACTAGAAGGACCAGGTGTATCTATTGATGCAACAATTTCCTGGTCCTTGGAGATATTCTTAAATTCCAATCCATTAAGGATCTCCATTTGCCAGGCACTCTGCTAAGCATGGGGGACACAAGGAGAGGCAAGGGACAGTCCCTGCTCTCAAAGAGCCTTAGATAAGATTAACAACAGATTCCCTACTTTATATAAGGAAAACTTAGCTAATGCACAATAAGGATTTTGATCTACATAAAATGAAACATAAGATTATTCTGATCTCCCTGGTGGCTGTAGGGGAGGAATAAATAAATGACACCTTAGATAGGGATAAACGTAGTAGTAATCCATGCCAAGCATAATTGAGCTTGACGCAAGCAGTTCTCTTGATACAGTAGGACGTCATGTCTCTGAATGATTCAGGGCTGGCAGGGATCCACAGAAACTGAGTTTAGAAACAGATTTGAAGCCCCTTTATGGCATCAGGAATTACACGGCAGATTGGAAGCAAGGAAAATCCAGGATAAAAAAAAAAAAAAACATGGTTGCTTTGGCCCATATACAAAATAGGATAGAGGGGTGGGGGAGGTGCATTTGATGCCTGTAAGGTCACTTCCAGCTCTGATCCTATGCAGTCACGCTCCCTCCTTCTCAATCACGTGGGAAGAATATATTCACATTTTCCTCTGGACAATGAACAAGTGTATACATTTCCTACCAAAGTCAGGGTCCAAGGAAAAGCCTCTAAAAATCTTTCACCAATTTCTGCCAGCTGAAGTAAGCAAAACAACCCTCAGGGTGTGGAAAATACTGAAAATAAAATTGTGCATCAGGCTAAAAAACATTTTAGGGGGAAAATGAGGCTCACCGCCAATGGTTTCCCACGGATGTGCTCATTTAAGAAATCTCAGCAGTTGTAAGACAATGAATACGATGAAAACAGAGAAGCCTGAGAAGGATCATATGAACTGATGCAAAATGACCTAAGTAGATCCTGGAAAATAGCATAGAAATGGCTACAAGGAACAAGCTGAGGATGCAGTGGGTAAGAGCACCAGACTTAAGGTCAGGAATCCCCAAGTTCAAATCCAGCCTCTGACACTTAATAGTTGTGTGACCCAGAGCAAGTCACTCGAACTGCTCTCTGCCTCAGTATCCTCATCTGCAAAATGGGGATAAATAATATACCTCCCAGGATTGTCATGAGAATCAAATGAAATAATATTTGTAAAGCTCTTAGAGCAATGTCTTGCATATAGTAGGTGCTATATAAATGTTGGCTATTATTATTTATAATCATAACAAAGCAGTTCTAGGAGACAAAGTGGGTAAGAATACTGGACCCAAAGTCAGGAAGATCCAAGTTCAATCATGTCTCTGACACTTACTAGCTGTTTAACCTATTTTGGCATCAGTCTCCTCATCTGTAAAATGATGGTAACGATAGCACCTACCTCTCAGGGTTGTTGTAGGGCTCAAATAAGACGCCATATACCCAGTGCCTTGAACACCTTCAAGCACTTTATAAATCCTTATGATTATTACATGTCCATGAAAAGAAATAAAAATAAAAAATTGAATGCAAAATGATAATGACCAAGTCTGGCTACCCAAAAAGATGTGAGAAGAATCCTTCCCCACTCCTTTCCAGAGAAGGGTGTAGGACCATGGTCAAAGAACACTGCATATAACATCAAAATTCTTTTTGATTGCTAGATGTGTTTTGTTTTCTTTATTGTTTTATTCTTTGTTACAAAGGATGGCTATCTGGGAGGAGATATTGGGAAAGGAAGGTGATGTAAAAACAAAAGATGGAAAAAAAAATTTCTTAGAAAAAGAAACCTCAGAAGTGTGACATTTCCTCGTGGCTGCAACTAGGCTACGGTAAGTGGAATTTTGCCTCAGGACACTGAAATTTAGAGGATGATAATAGCACTTATATTCCTTCAGCATGTATAAACTAACGGAAATGAGTTAGCACTTCTTTAGCAAGAATAATTCATTAAAAGAGGAGACTGCCAGACTCAGGTTCTCTCTGCTCTTCTCTCCCCTCCCCTCCCCCACCACAGTGATGATGGTCTTAGGGTCTAAGGGGCTTTCCCTGAATAAAGACTTATGTACCCTGCCCCCCTCCAAGGTGCCAGCATGCGCGCGCGCGTGCACACACACTGAATTTTCTTAAAAGTTTACTGCTGTCATCTTTCATGCTGATTGGCTCAAAGTACATGTTATGACGGCTGCTTGCTCATGGGGCTGATCCGTTGGTGATAGCTCTGTTTTTATTCCTTTGAATTCAAAGAAATATCACTTTAAATCAGGAAAACCCGAGTTCAAATTTTATCTCAAATACTTACTGTCTGTGACCCTGGCATTTAACGTGTCGACCTCAGTTTCTTCATCTGTGAAATGGGGATAATAGCACCGACTTCCTCAGATTGTTGTAAGAATAATATGGAATAATATTTGCAAAACACTTTAAAAACCTTGAAGCATTACATAAATACCAACTCTTATTAGCTATTAAAGTGCTTTGCAAACAATAAAGTGTTCTAAAAGTATCCGGCTCTGGTAATTACTACATCTTTGACCTTGGGTAGACAATTACTCATCTCTTCAGGGCCTCCATTTCTTCATCTGCAAAATGAGTTTTGAGTCAATGAGATCCCTAAAGTCACTTCGAGATCTCAATCTCATTCTCATTCTCCAAGGAACAATGGGTTCTAGGTGGTGTCGGAGAGGAAAGGGGAGGGTTGGTTCAGTTTGGGTCACAGCCCAGTGATAGGAGTTCTCTCCCTAACTCAAGAATAGCAAAGAACAAGTGAATGAAAGCAATCAGACTTTCAGGTAACACTCTTAGCTCAGTTAAAAGTTAGTTTTATGCTCTGGTTCCATTTCCAGTGTGATCCTCAGGCCCTGATGGGGCTTCAGGGACTGAAGAGTTGTTATGGTCCCTTTCATATACTCTGTGGATCAGCCACCCTGATTTTCTTACTGCTCCTCAAATACAAGAGTACTTCTCCTGCCTCCAAGTTTTTATACGGACTGTCTCCATGTCAAATTCACTCCGTCTTCATCCCTACTTTAGGATCCCCAGCTTCCTTCAAAACTCTGCCCCAGGACCATCTCCCACATGAGGCCTTTCCTTCCCCTTCCCCAGCTGCTAGTGTCTCCCACAAAATGTCACTGCATTTATTCGGATATATTTTGTGTCTAATTACATGTTGATAATATATGTTGTTTCCCTTATTAGTCTGCAAGCTCCCTGAGGACAGGAATTGCTTCTTTTTGTTTGTTTTTGTATCCTTGGCACCTATCATAGTACCTGGAACATAGTAGGTGCTTAATAAATGCTTGTTGATTTATTTTTGTAAACCACACAACAATCTTTGGTTTTGTAAATATCAATTTGACAAACATCACCAGAATCCTATCACCTGCTTGAGGGCAATCACAAAGAGAGAGGTTTGTTGTTTTTTTTTTTTACCCAACGTGAGACAATTAGCAAAATTCATATTTGTAAACGACATTTATTTAAAGAGGAAAATGGGGTAGAGGGGTTAGAAAAGGAAGAAGACAGACACATCCCAGCAATTCACAATTGATCAATCAATCAGTAAGTATTAAGTGCCTACTATGTGCCAAGCTGGGAATAGAAAGACAAAGAATGAAATGATCCCTTCTCTCTAGAAGCTCTCGTTCTAACTAAATAAACCTATGGGGCAATGCTTAGACCTGAGCCCCAAGTCTGTTATTCACTTCCCTATTCTCCAAAAGGACAGAGAAGCAAAAAGAGAGTTGCTATTCTAGACTTGGTTCTCACTAACAAAGAGGAATCAGTGACCAAGGTGGAAATCATGGGAACCTTAGGGACAAGGAACTACTCCTTCTTAAGGTTTGGGAGAGAGAAAGAGAGGAAAGCTGGGCACGGTCCACCATGCATTTCAAATCTGGGGAAAGCCCAAGAAAGGCTAGGTAGAAGCCAATGGCCTCATGTCCGTTATCACAAGTTATTCCAGGTAGGATGTAGAACACTCAAGAATGACATTTTAAAACCCGAGAACAAATTAGAAATATAGAAGGAAAGGGGGATCATCTGAAGAGATGGATGTGGCTGCAAAGGGAGCCTCACCTTACAAAAAAAGGCCAACCAAGCTAATGCAAGGACTGCCAAAAGCTGAATGAGCTAAAGCTGCCAACAAATGCCAAGGTGGCAAAAACGGTTTGCTTGTTTTTAGAAATGCCAGGGAGAGGAGGACTAGAGCAGGGTCAAGACCATATTTTAGGGTAGATGAGAAGATGATTATGAAAAGGCAAAACTTCTCAACTATTATCTTGCGTCTGTTTTCTTTTCTGAGGAGAATGATGTTGGCATGGGAAAGGATAAAATAAACAAACAAAAAATGGTTAGTAGGGTGTTAAAACCAGAGTGGCTAAGTGGTGCAGTAGATAGAACACCAGCCCTGGAGTCAGAAGGACCTGAGCAAAAATCCAGCCTCAGACTCTTACTAAGCTGTTAAGTGATCCTGATTGCCTCCCCGCGCCCCCCAAAAAAGAGAAAGGAAGACAGAATAAAAGAATATTTCACTGTTCTCAATAAGTTCAAAGTCACTAGGTCATGGTGAATTTCCCTCCATCCAGGGTATAGGATCAAAGCTGGAAGGGACCTAACAACATCTAACTCAACCTCTTCATTTTACAAATTAGGAAACTGAGGCTCAGAGGGGTGAAGGGACTTGGCCAAGGTCCCACAGGCTGTCATGTAGTCCTCAGTACCAAACTGGTACTAAACAACATTCCTCTAAAAAAGTTATAGGAATTTCAGTGAGCAGTGAGCTTACTGGTAATCAATGGCAAACACACACACACACACACCAAAAACCAAACTCTAATACTGTTCTTTGTTAAAGGCATCACATGCAGAATAAATGAGGTGATGGTCCTTTATTCTCTGCCCTAGTCAGACCATAGTTGGAACAACACGTTTTAGGAAGGACACTGACAAGACAGAACACATTCAGATGATGTGACTGGGATGGTAGATTGACTAAAAAACCAAGAAAAATGGAGCCTAGAAAAGGGAAGGCTCGGGAAATACTCGATGGCTCTCTCCAAATATTTCTATCTCATGTGGCTGCTTTGTTTCCTGAGAAGCAACTGGAAGAAGTTGCTGGGAAGAAGATTCTGACTTGATATAAAGATTGTAATTAAAGCCATCCAAAAGTGGATTGGTCAACTTCAGAAGGTAATGGCTTCTCTCTTACAAGAGGTTCTCAAGGCTGGAAGACCACTTGCCTTATATTCATTCATTCATTCACTCATTTGCTGTCAGCCATATTATGGAGGGGATACTTGATCAAGCATATGATGATCCCTGAGGTATTTCCCAGTTCCAATGTCCTATAATTCTGAGTTGCTGTGGGATAATGCACAGAGAACACAGGTGACCTGGTTTCAAATCCCTGCATTGAACTGATTAGCTGTGAGACTTTAGAAAAGACACTTCAACCTCTTTATGCCTCAGTTTCCTCACCTGTAAAACTAAGATAATAATTGCAGCCCCTCCCTCTCAGAAGCATAGCAAGGATCACATAAGATGGAGTCAGCAAAGTCCTCATGAAACCATCAAGTTCTCTGGAAATGTCAGCTATAATTAGCAAATCATATTAATTATCTCTGTTTGTGCCTCTGAGTCCACACATGTGAACTGGAGCTAAAAATTCCTACCGCCTCGCTCTCTCATGGGGATATTCTGGACAGATGTGTTGATACACGTTGTCACATATCAGTTAACTCAGGACGTAAGCCCGCCTCAAGTGGGATGCTCAAAAAGCCATGTTTTGTCCCTTGGGTTCCTAGCTGGCCATGGAGGTATAGAAATGTTATGGCTTCTTTGCATGGAATGCACTAGGGAGAAACAAGGGTCAATTCATTCCTCTGGGATGACAGCCATTAAATCATCAATGTTTGGATGTAATACACCCAGTCATGCTAGTTTCAGCCATGCCTCTGAGTTCATATTAATCTTGAGGGAAGGGAATAAGTATTTCTTAAACATCCACTATGTGCCAGGTATGATGCTAAGTGCTTTACAAATATTATCTCTTTTGAGCTTAGGGAAGGAAACCTGCTTCCACTCTGGTTTCCTTCCTTCAGTCCTTTGGAGAGAGTGTCTTTCAAGGGCATTGGAACCTCTCAGCAGGGCAGAGAAGGCAACTTTCTCCCCCATCCCCAATCCTGGGGAGGGGCCACGAATTAGACCTGTGATTTCATCCCAGAATGAGAATTCCCTCTACAATGCAGATCAGCCCACGGTCAGTGACCTAGTGCACAGAAAGCTGACTGGGGCCTGCTGAGTCTGTGTGACTTGCCTAGATTCGTGCAGCAAGTATGCCCCATGGAGGCAGGACATACAATTTCCAACCCACCTCCAACCAGAGAAGTTGACAAGCAAATAGCCCCAACACCCATTCACTTCAAAGGTAAAAGCATAACTAACTGATGGGGGAGGGGCACTTTGGGCCAAAGTAATAACATTCATGATTATAATTCTGATGCCAAGTCTCTGGGTTCATGAGGGAAACGTGGCTATAGGCAGTCAGTCCATCCCACACATGACTTACCCAAGAAATCCCTGGACAGAGCTATAGCAATAGCTCACTAGCAGTGATTTATTGCTTAATTCACAGCTGGGCAATTTTCAGACCCGACAGGCCATTATAGCTCCATTAGCCCATGTCCTGATGTACTCTGCTAATTTGGAGTAATAGATCAAGAGGGTGTTAATTTGAGCATGCAGAGAAAAGACAGTTGTCAAGTTCATATACATACATATACACGTATATACATATACATACATACATACTATGCATGTGTATATATAGAGACACAGAGAAAGACATAAAAAGACAGAGACAGAAACAGAGACAGAAAGGGAGAAAAAGAGACAAAAACAGAGACAGAAAGGAAGAGATATAAAGAGAGAAAGAAACAGGAGACAGAGACAGAGATACAGAGATAGAGAGAAAGGAGAGAGACAGAAAAAGGAAGAGAGAGAAGAGAGGAACAGAGAGATGAGAGAAGAGAGGGAGAAAGAGGAAGGGAGAGAGAGAATTGATTATATATATATACAGTATATATACATATATATGTATACATAAACATATATGTATATACACATGAGGGCACTAGACCTATGATTTCCTCAGTATGAGGAATGCTCAGTGTGGAAATTCCCTCTGCCAATGCTAATCAGCAACTGACCTGTAACTTACAAAGTCTTAGAGATTTTCTAGGGGCAACTGAGCTTAATTGCCTTGCCTAGGGACAGCCAGTCATTATATATCATAGGTAGGACCTGAACCCAGGCCTTCCCAATTCCAAAGCCAGCTCTCTCTTTCTTGTGCCACCCTTTCTTTCCTATGAGCATATATGTATGTGCCCCATGAGGAGATAGAGGTGGGAGGGATTGCACTGGACCTGTGATCTCATCTCTGTAAAGAACTCCCATACTCATGCAGATTAAATGCACCTACTCTGTAAATTAAAAGTCTTCCAGAGCATGGAGAGTCTAAGTGACTTACCTAAAGTTCCACAGCTAGTCTTGCCACAAGACTTGAACCCAAATCTCCCTAACTCCCAGGCTGTGTCTCTGGCCACTGCACCACTAATGAGGCTGCCTCATCGCTAGTAGTAGTAGCAGAATGGCAGTAAAGGTCATAAGAGCAGCTAGAACAAGAGTTATCTTATTATGGGGCTTCTTCCATGCAAACATTAGCTCTTAATGTTTTCTCTATATGTTAGGAGTTACGGGTCCGAAGTCCCAGAGAGGCAAGGACAAAGGTTGAGAAACACACTTAAAGAATGTTCATCCAGAAAACCCCAAATGCTTTCAATAGGCAAGGCACTACATAGAATGAAGATCAGCAGATACATGGAATCAGACCTACCATAAAACCACATCCTGACCTCAAGGAGTTTCCCCCATCTTTGGGGAGACAGAACTAAGTGCCAGGAAGCAATAGCCCTGAAAATATCATTAAGCAGGAAAGAGTTTTATTGCCAAGGGCAGCCAACTCAACTGGCCAACCACAGAAGCCTGAGGAGCGTAACTGAAGTACAAGGCACCGTTTGAATCCCTGGAAGGAGTCCAAGGCACAGCGCCCTCGGAGATACTTGAACAAAGGACTGGTGCTAGTGGACAGCTCAGAAATCCCATTTCCATAGGTGGTTCCAGCATGCCCGCCAAAAGAAAACTGTAACCCGTCCCCCAAATGGGGTGACTGACTTGTTTGCGGTAGTTTCCCCAAAAGTGGAATATGTGCACTGCAGCTCAAAGGGAGGGAAATATATCACCCTTGGTAGGTAAAAAAAATAAGCGGTCAAATGCAAGCCTGGCTCCGAGGCTTCCTGGTTGTGTGCCCTTAAGTGAATACCTATAAGATAAAGCCAGGTGTCTTCTGGCTCTAAATCAGCGATCCCCAGATGAACAGCACAAGATTGCAGAAGCCTCTTTTAAAATCAAATGATTCTGCACAGACGCCCAAAAGGTTGATGATGAGATGGCTCCCTGAATCTATTTACTAAAGGGTATTTCTTTTTAAGAAACATAGTGTAGCCTAGTAGGTAGAGACCTGGCCTTGAAGCCTAGAACACCTGGATCTAAGTCCTACCTTTGACACATACTGGCTGGGTGACCCGGGCCGCCTCTCAGTACTCAAAGAATGCATACATTGCAGAGAAGGCCCTGACTGACCTGCGTCGGTAGAAGAAGTATCCTCACCACAAGCTCCCCATACGTGAAATTACAGGCCCAGGCTCTAACCCCTCACTTGGGTTTGGGTTTTTACAAGTTTTACATTAATTGGTAGCCCTTCACTGAATGATGTGTCCAAAGTTCTGATTTGGATGTGGTTTCCCTGAGCAGATACTCTGTTTTCTGGTATTTCCCTCTTTCCTTCCCTTCCATTCTCCAGGTAGGAAGAAGGGATTCCAAGGGGCATCACACGAGAAACCAAAAGACAGCCAGCTCCAGAGAGCAGCAGGTCCAGTGCCAGAGATACAGTATCTCTCAAACAAATCTGGTTAAGTGAAAGGGAGGAGTTGAAAGTTATCTGTCCAGTTTACTGATCAGGAGACCAATTCAGTTTTTACAAACTATTTCCAAATCTCTTCATAGCCATCTACCTACCCCTCTTCGCAGAGAAAAGCAAAAGGAATTCAGAAAGCCTCTAGCGCTTGTCAGTCAGAAGGTTTGGCAAGCCCCATTTCTTGTTCTCTAACTGCTGCTAGGAGACCCCTCACCCTGACTGCTTCTCTTCCCAGCCCCCATACTTTCCCCCAAATAGTCGCGGTTTCCAATAAGCATTTTTTGCTGTTGGCAAAGCTTCTGGGCAAATTCAGAATTAAAATGCGATGGGGGCGGGGGAGAAGAGGATTTATTATCCGGATTACATTTTGTCTCCCATCCCTAGCCTGGGTCCCATGACCACTCTCAATGGGCTTTGGTTTGGAAGGTTGTCGTTTCTTGGGTTTGGTTTTTGGTGTTTTTGCTGAGTAGTCTGCAAAGAAGTCGTCCTTCAGCAGGCATCCTAATGGTGTCCCCAAACTTTCCTCCTGGGGCATAACGATCCAAAGCCTATCCCCGAGTCCTTTGACTCTACCTGTCCCACCTACTGATCTGTTTCTTCCCTCTTCCCCAAAGCTGGAGTCCCCGGCACCAGCCAGCCTGCAGCCGAGTGGGGGATGGGACAGCGGGCTTTGAGAGGAGTTGGGGGTGACTGTAATTAACAAGGAGGCAGATGTAGAATTGCTGGGGCTGTTTCTGAAACAAAGCTGGCAGTACACGGGCTGGGAAAGAGCGGTCGGTCGGTAGGTCGGTCGGTTGATTGGCTCGGGTCACTGAAAGGGCACCCGCAACGGTAGGCAAGGGTCGGGGCAGGGGCAAGGGCAAAGGCGGGACAGAACCCCGAAAGGAGGCATACTCACAGCCCGCGGAGCCGGAGCCAGATTTTCTCGAGCTGCTCGGGTTGCAGGTACTTCAGGGAGTTGCTCTCAAATTCTTCGATCTCCTTGGTGGGGGACTCCATGGCTGCGGGGCGGGGGGAGCACGGGGGTGAAGCTCGGCGTCGGGGATCCCCGCAGTCCGCCCGCAGCACCTCCCCCCTCCCAGCCGCTTCAGCAGGGAGCAGAGGCCAGACGCGGGGCCACGGGCCACATCCTCCCCCAGACCCCGTGCCCTGCCCTGCCCGAGGGCCCTCCCCTCCCCTCAGTGGGAGCCGGGACGCGCGGCACGGCGAGGATCCACGGAACCGGCCGGACCGCAGTCTGCGCTGGTGGCGGCGCCGGTAGCTCAGGGCTGCCCCCAGGTGCACGCCTTCTCTCCCCGAGCCATGTTCCCCCCGCCCCAGCCTTAGGCGGGATGGGGAGTAAGGAAGGGAGGGGCTGGGGGCGGGCTGGAAGGAGAGGGAAGCCAGCCAGAATGGGAAAGGGGGAGGGAGGAGAATGAAAGAGAAGAATAGAAGGGCAGCAGCGGAGAGGGAGGCAGAAGGGGGGGGGAGAAAGAGGGAGGAAAGAAAAGAGAGGAGGAGGGGAAAGGGGGAAGAGGGAAACGAGGATAGGGAGAAGAAAGGAAGGAAGAAAGAAAGGAAAGAAGAGAGGAGAGAGAGAAAAGGGGGGAGGGGAGGTAGGGGAGCCGGGGAGCCGGGGAGCGCTCTGCTGGTCCCCTCTCTGAAGGGGAGGAGCGGGACCAATGGAGGAGAGGCTCGCACCTCCCCGGCCGGACCCTCTGCCAGCTCCGTGCCCGCCTTCGTACCGGGCTTCCCGGCAACTTTCCCGTCCGGGTCCGCTCTAGACACTCCCCGATCACTCCTCTGGGCCCATTCTCTGTGTCTCACCCGGGGCTCCCCTGCCTCTACTTACCAACTGCTCTGCTAACAGGCAAGAAAGCTGACAACTGAGAGGAGGAAGGCTCGGTTCTGTCGGTGTCGGTCGCGTTGCCTCTATTGACACGCGCGCGCGCGCACACGCACTCACACTCACACTCACACACACTCACACGCACTCACACACTCACACATACATTACTCTCACAGGCTCACACGCACTCACACACACTCACACACACTCACACACACACACTCACACATACTCACACATACATTACTCTCACAGGCTCACACGCACACACACTCACACACACACTCACACACGCACTCACACACACTCACACATACACACACTCACACATACTCACACATACACACACACACTCACACATACTCACACACACATTACTCTCACAGGCTCACACGCACAACTGTCTGCAGGGTGTCGGAGGGTGGGGGAAGAGGATCACACTGAGTTACAGAAGGGGAGAAATCAAATTTAAAGAAAGTGATTGAGAGGCCTGAGCCCGCCATGAGCGCAGCCAGACTCTGGCCTGGCTCCTGTTCTTCTTAATCCTCCCTGCTCTATAAAAGCACCACCAAAACCTAAGAGAAAAAGGAAGCCTTTCCTTTTGTGCCCATCGGGGACAACAAGGCAAACAGCCCGGGAACTGCAATCCCCTGGGAGGCTGCGAAGGGCCCGGAGAAGCGAAGAAGGAGGGAAAGAGCAGCCCGAAGAAGCATCTAATCCGGTGCCCCCCAGCTGTTTCCTCTCCTCTTACACTGACTCCAAAGTTGCGATGCCACCGTGTATTAAAGCACAAAAACCTGAGCCTAAAGTATAACAGACCACACCTTTCCCACCGGCCGGCCAGTGGTGTTTTCTCCTGTTTTGACGAAGAGGAACAGGGTCGGCTTGTTTGTTAAACCCACAACCAAAGAGCGAACGGGAGCACTTGGTCTTCCATTCTCCCTCCAACTACTTGGTGTTTGGAAGACAGTTCTCATCTCCAGGCTCCAGCAGAGGATAGTGGGGCTGCCCTTGGAGTATAGAACACCTGGATCCGAGTCCTGACTTGGATAGACCCTACCTGTGTGAATCCAACCAAATCTTTTCAACCCTCAATTCCCCTAGGCAACTTTCTAATTAGACTAAGAGTTCGTTCCAGGGAAGTTCCATGGTGAGAGTTCCCTAGACAAATGCCCCTCCCCCCCACCTCCACCCCACAGTGTGATTGCTCAGGACACTCAACAGCTGGACTGCTCCTTAGTAAGAGAGGAAGATGTCCAGCCTCAGGAGAAGTTACAAGGCCACAAGGGGATCAATTTCAGCATCCCCCCAAGATGATTTCTGAGCTTTAGAACAAGAATTAGAAAATCCAACAGAGGCGGGCTGAAGGTGAGTGGAAAGGAAGCCTGGGTAAGGAGCCAAGGCCCAAGTCCTTGTACTACCTATATGTTTCTAATAGAATGTAAGCTCACTGAGCACAGGTAAGGTTTTACTATGCACCTAGATTGGGTCTCCTTATCTCACCCAGGCTAAAAGACAATCGGCCATTTTCACTGCCAATGGGCCCTAGAGTTTTGACCTACTCCTTTTCCCACCTTGTCCTGTTTGCCCCTTCTCAGGCAGCCTGGCAGCCCTCCAGGCAGAAGGCTCTCCAGATTGGTGCTAGACAGTGTGAACATTAGATCACTTTAGTATCACCACAGCTTCAAACTCCCAAACTCAAGCAATTCACCAGGTTCAGCCTCCGCAGCAACAGTGATTACAGCTATACATCACCAAACCCAGCCAACTATGTGCCTTTGTTCCTACAATGCCTTGCACAAGACCTAGCACATAGGAAACTCTTAATGAATGTTAGCCGGATTGAATTTCTTCATCTTTCACAGGTGATCAAATTTGAGGAACTGGGTAATCATTCAATGGGTACAAGAGCGGGCAGTTAGACACGCCACCCTCCATCTAAGGAAGGCTGTGTATCACTTGCGCATAGTACATCTGCTCCCTTCCAACGATTCATCTACCAATCAATCAACAGCATTTATTAAGAGCTTCCTTTGAGCTCAGTACTGTTCTAAGCACAGAAAATACAAGGAAAGGCAAACCACTCTCTGCCTTCAAGGAGCTCACAATCTACTGGGGGAGATAATGTAGAAGTAACTAGTTATATACAAGATAAATAATAATGACCAGGTCGGAATCATTGCTCACATACTTGGCAGGATAGCTCCCCATTCCAGGAGACAAGGGGGAGGGAGAGAGCAGGCATCTGCCTGAAATGTAATCTTAGAGGAGATGATGAGTCTGAGCAGAAAGATCTCTTCCTGCCAAATGCCACAAGGCCTGAAATTATCACCTGTACTGTCATTTTCCCAGGATATATTTTCCAAAAAAAAAATTTCCAGTTAACAAACATCATTTTCTCTCTCTCCCTTACCTCTCCCACCACTGGAAAAATAAAATAAAAACCAAGCTCTGGTAAAAAAATATGCACAATCAAACAAAACAAATTCCCACATTGGCATGTCCAAAAAATATATGAACCCATCAGTACCCTGAATTCATCATATCTCTGTCAAAAAATGAGTAGCATGTTTCACCCTCTAGAATTGTGATTAGTCATTGCACTGAGCAGAATTCTTAAGTCTTTCAAAGTTGTTAAAGGCTGTTGTTATTTTATAAAGTGTTCCCTTCCAAGACTTTTTGGGTATAAGCTTTTTAACCGGCTTAGGATATGCTATCGCCACATAAGAGTGAGTAATGCATTCCCAACCTCACACCCTAAAATGGGTAAGTTCATCAGATCACAACATTTAACTCTCCCCTGTCACCTGGAAAGGAATTTTTCCCCTCAAGGACTAGGAGAGAAAAGGGGGATCTGTAAAATCATGGCATTAATCTAAATGAATGGGTCTTATCTAGTTCTAAATTTATGAGCCTATGAATTTTTCATGGTGGGGAGGGGATTAGAAGAAAAATCCCAGCTTCGGGGAGTGCTAATGACCTCACAGTGGGGCCCTAGGAAAATAACTTGAATCGTATTGGATATATGCCATAGGAGGAAGACAGTGTGATCATAGTGGGCATAGGCCACTCTTTCTCCTAAGCCCCCTATGCTGTAGCTAAACTTTTCTCATCCAGACCTGTGGTTTCCTTGGGGTGGGGAACTCTTACTGTGTACAGCCCCTCCACTGATGCAGACTCTCCACAGCTTAGAATCTCAGAGACAAACCCTTCTGCTGTCCTAGGACCAGCCAAAGGTAGTAGGGATGCCTGTCACCAAGCACAACACCCATTACTTGCCCACAGTCACACAGCTAATATGTAACAGTGGCAGAATTTGGACTAAGGTCTTCCTGATTCCATGGCCAACCTTCTCTCCACTATATCAAACTGTTGCCTGTATATATATAATATATGATTTAAAAAATAATTATATGATTATGATCACATTAAAGTAACATAATAAATGCAGGTTATTCTCAGAAATGGCAGAAACTCTATGATACATTGCTGAAGACTGAAAAAATTTACCACCTACCGAATACCTAGCAAGACACAACCATGTGACCAGAATTATACCTCAGAAGTTCAATCTCTTTCAGAAACTAAGAAATAAGAAATACTTATAATAAGTATTAATAAGAATAAGAATTAAGAATAATAAGAATAAGAAATACTTACAGTAAGTACAAGAAATACTTTTAATCTCTAAGCAACATGAAAAGAAAAGCTTTTAAAATAAAGCAACAGAGGAGACAGGGGGAGGAGGTAAGGTTGGGTTCTTGAAAGCTAGGCTAGCAGAAGGGAGGGGGGACAACTCCTGGCACAGTATGGGGGGGAGGGGGGAGCCCATGGTAACAGTGTCTGTGGTGGGGAGGCACAATCTCTGGCTGGTCCTGGGTTGATGAAGGACTCTGGGTCTCTCTTCTAAGGACCAGCTCCACCAAGTTTGAAGAAGACCACGGCTAGGAGGCTGGCTACCAGGTCACTCATTTTTTCTGTCTTCAACAGTTTCTAAAGGCCATCTTTGACTTATCATGATTTATCAAGACCTCCATGACTTATCATGGAGGGTTTGAAATAACGCCAGTGGAGCAATTATCCACCTCCAGAAAATCACTCATCTTAGGAACTAGGGTATAATAAAACCAAATTGTTTCATTCCCATTTGTAATTTTTCAAAGCTTTTCCACTTCTTTAACAATGTGGTCCTCATCACAATCCAAATTGCTTCACTTACTCCAGAGTATCTCCGGTTTCATCAGCGTAGGCGTCTCTTCCCTCCATTCCCATTAGATTGTAAGCTCCTCTCGGGCAAGAACTGTCTTTTTTGCCTTCTTTTGTGTCCTCAGCGCTTAGCGCTCAATAAGTACTTAATAAATGTCTATTGACTGACTGGTGCTGATGCAGATGGAATCCCCTATTGAATTTAGAAGTTGGACCTGAAGAGTTGGTATGGTCACCAGACTCATTCCCCTACATCCAACCTGGTCACCAGCATCTCCAGACTCGGCGAGGCTGGGCAGTCAGTCAACAAGTATTTGTTGAGGGCTCACTATGTGCCAGAAGCTGTACTAGGGACTAGAGATGCAAAGAATGGCCGAATCACGCTACCTTAGATGGCAGGCACATAGTCATGGGCCAGGCACTGTGCTAAGTACTTTACAAATAATATCTCATTACATCCCTGCAACAACCTTGCAAGATAGGTGCTATTACTATCCCCATTTTACATTCAAGGAAACTGAAGTTAAGTGACTTGCCCAAGGTCACACAGCTAGTGTCGGAGGTCACATTTGAATTTAGGAGCAGCTCTCTGCCCTGGGGCGCCCTCTAGCTGCCTCTTATAAACTTATGAACTATCTGAAACTCCACTTGCCCCCAAACCCCCCACCCCACACACACAAAGGACAGTCCAATAGGGAAGCACTGGTCTGTCCCCCAGAGAGCCCAGTAGAATGGTTGCACCCTGAGCCTCCAGAAGACCCAAGGTAAGCAGGCAAGGACATGGCCATCCTGGCAGAAAGCACTCTTCCACATTGGCACCCAGGAACAAAATCCCGTTTGCCCCAAGCTGGTTATGGCTCTTACAGTGGGGAAGGCTTCATAGAAGCAGTGGGCCTTGAGATGGGTTTCACAGGAGCTCTAGAGACAATATGTGGTATAGTGAATAGAGTACTGGGCCTGGAGTCAGGAAGAGCTGAGTTCAAATCCAGCCTCAGACACCGTGTGGCCCCGGGCAAGTCACTTCACCATTGTCTGCCTCAGTTTCCTCATCTGTAAAATGGGGATAAAAATAGTACTTACCTCCCAGGATTGTTCTGAGAATCAAATGAGATAATAATTATAAAAACACTTAGCACCATACCTGATATATATTAGGTACTACATAAGTGATTATTCCCTTTTCCCCCATCTTAACATTTATTGGTGTCATGGGTATTGGCAGCCTGGTCTCTTCCCAGAATACAATACATAGGAAAACAAAGGAAGCCAGTTATTTTGAAGAGCGGTTACTAAAATGTTTTGAAACAAGTTCATGGACCGGGGCTTTAAGGCTGGGTAGGGTAAGGTGAGCCAAGGAGCAGAAAGAGGGCTTCCTAGGGAGGACAGGATGGGAGCACAGATTTCAAAGCAGGAGTGCCCATGGGTCAGAGGGTGGGTCTGACAATCATAGACCTAAATTTGGAAGGACCTTTAGAGGTCACTGAATTCAACTAGGGGTTTGGAAAACAGAACCCTAGAAAAGGATTTGCCCAAGATCACACAGTTACCCACAGCAGAGGAATTCAAAGCCAGGTCTTTAGACCCCAAACCCAGAATATTTTCCACTGCCCTCAAAGTTCTCCCCAGGATCTGACCTCAGGTGCTATGATTCCAAGTGGCACCTTTTCCCTTGCATCATGATATCATGACGCACTGCAAAGATGACTAAACTCAGAGTTAGGACATCTGGCCTTGCATCCTGGCTCTGCCACGGAGAGCTGAGGGCAAGGGCAGGGGTAGGGGCAGGGAGGAATTCACTTGCCCTCCAGGAATTTCCATTGAGGGGGTTGTAATATTTGTACCATCTAGCTTACAAGACTGTGGTAAAGAAAGCGTTTTACAAACCACAAACCCCAGAGCTTTACATAGCTGCGAGTTATTCTTTTAGGAATAGGGGTGGAGAGGGAACTAGTATATCATTTTGGGGGAAGCAAAGAGTTTTTGAGGAAAGTAATAGGAAATAAGGTTGGAGAGGATGACGGCAGCAAGACTGGTAGAGGATCTTAACAGCCAGGCTCAGAAGTTGAGAAGAAATAGCATCATATAAATCAGATAGTGGAAGAGAAGTCAGAAGACCCAGGCCCTGGCCCTTAACGGATGTTTGACCTGGGACATGTTCTTAACCTCTCCAAGCTTCAGTTTCTTCATCTGTAAAATAGACATAATGATACTTGCTCTACCAACCTCCTAAGATTGTTATGGGGGGAGCATTTATTTTTAACTTGAAAGCATTACATAAATGTTCACTTATAGTTATTATGATTTGGAATTTATTTTGCTGGCACTGGGGAGCTACTGAAGGTTTATGAGCAGGTTTTGATTTCATAACTACTCTTAGAAGCAGAAAATAATAAATATTACAATTTCTCAGACTGAATACCGCATGAAAAGAAAACAAATAGTCATTGGCTTAAAAAATGCCAAGCAAGGAGTTAACCAAATACCAATCCTTTCCATCTAAAAGTATGTTTATTAACCCTTCCCTCCATGCTTCTGGATGTTTTTAAACAACTGAAGACATCATTGTAATGTCTTGCAAAATAAACTAACAATAAGAATTTCACAATTCCAAAATAGATTCTAAATGGTTTAAAACGATCCCATCTCTCTTCAGTTGTTGAGTGGTCCTGTACTAAGATAGGTGAGTGAATTCTCCAGTTTCCTTTGGGCCCTGTGAGTCTTTCCATTGAAAGGAAAAATGAGAACAACTTCTTGATGCCTCCTCTCAATAGCCATGCTTTTGATAGGTGAAGGTTGATAAAATCGACCCTAACGGGTCCATGACCCCAGGACCCCATTTTTCATCTCTATATTAGAACATCCCATCAGAGCTTGATTGATGTTGATATTTCTACTCGTCGGATGGAAAGAGTTCTCAGGACAGGGAGTGGGACCTGATTGATGGGTAGAGAGGGAGACTGATAGACCCAATTTAAACTCCATTAGTATGCAAACCCAATTTCAGGAAGAGATGATAAAATTGCTGATGTACCACAGCCACTATGGTTAAACCACAAAGACTCAAACACATATATCATTAAGTGGCTTTGAAATTATCTTGGCTTAATGTAAATGAAGAAATGAAAGTGATTATCTTCAATAGGACTGGGAAGTGCTTGAAGATTTTAACTAAAACATTTGAAAGGATAAAGTGCTGAGTCCTTGGAAAGAGTGCCAATCGAGTCAATTAAAAGAAGAGTTTATCAGAACTCATTCTGCTCTGGGGACAGGAGGAGGAGGAAATCACTTGGTCCTTCCTGGCTCTATGAATCTACGAAAAAATAGGATTCCTATAAGTATATTCCCCGTAATACATATTCTAAATTATACAGGTACCTCTCTAGATCACAGTGGATGTCATGTGGTAACCTTATATATGGAAATTCATAGCAATTACCCTTTGGTCCTCCATTTTTAAATGACTAGCGTAATATCACCCACTTCCATTGGCTAGATATTCCAATCAATAACCTTAATACCAGCCACTATGGATAATTGAAGGCAGAGTCATTTCAGATACCGTTATTGTTCCTTTGAGGCCTCCTCAATTATATTTGCTGACCTGTGGTAGATGGGACTGTACAGTTTTGATTTATAAGCTATGACTGTTTAGCTGGATAATCCAAATAGCCTTGTCCAGTAGCACCTGGTAAGAATTGCCTCCAAAGTCAGATCTCATTTAGACCTAATAAGTAGGTAGTTGTCAGTTACGCTACCTATTTACTTACTTGTTCACTTGGGAGAGTTATTCAGTGTTTGTATTTAGATATATGATTTGTTAAAACCATGATGTACTTATGTCAGAATAGTTGGTAAGCTATTTCTATCATTTAACGGAAGAAGAAGAGGGGCTGAACCTGGGTATAGGGAATTCCTAAGTGAGCAAATTCCCTTTACCAATGTTGTTAATTCATTTCAGTAGTGTCTGACTCTTCATGACTCCCTTTGGGGCTTTCTTGGCAAAGATACCGGAATGGTTTGTTATTTCCTTCTGCAGCTCATTTTATAGATGAGGAAACTGAGGCAAACAGGGTCAAGTAACTTACCCAGGGTCATACATCTAGGAAGTGTCTGAGGCCAGATTTGAACTTATAAATAGAGTCTTCCTGACTCCAGGCCCAGTGCTTTAGACATTGTGTCACCTAGCTGCCCCTTTCCCAGTATAGGTCAGCAATTTGTCTGCACCTTGTACCCTTAGAGTACTGCCTGGACCACTGAAAAGTTAAGTGACTTGCCCAGGGCCATTAGACTTAGTAGAGATCAGAGGCAGAACCTGAACCCAGGTCTTTCTAGATTCAAAGTCAGCCTTCTCTTCACTGTATCATTCTCCCTCTCATTCCACATAGTCATCCATTAATATTTCTCTTTAGAGCTGCAGCAATATTCAATTCTATTTAATTAGCATTTATTAAGTGCCTCTGTGTACTATGAGCCTTTTTCAATGTCCTACTTCATTACGGTAGAGGTATGACTTTGGGCTCTCCAAGACTGCGTGAGGAGAACCAAAACTCTGTCAGATTCTATCATGCTAAGGGGGGTTCAAGGACACACAAGTCCAATGACAGACTACATGTGCTTCCCTAGAACCAGTCATCTAGGTCATATGGGCATGAGAGCCCATGGCTGAAGCACTGATTCTCAACGTATCTGAAAAGGGGGGAGATTTCAAAGGTTGGGGAAAAAACTTAGACCTCATTATTACAAATAAGAGTCTATCAATAATTACCAATTCACATGCCAATTTTTCAAACTACATACAACTTGCATGAGAATACACATGTATTAAGGCCATCTGGAAGTCATTAGAAAGGAATAGGGAGGTCTTCTGCAAAGCATATGTTTACCACCACACAACTGACAGACAAATTAAAAAGACAAGGTCTCACTGTGCTTACATAGTGACTATAAAAAGCATTCACTTTGATAATATGAAACACTACCTTAGGGCTCTCCTCTTACAAGGCATCTTCTGTGTACATGCCCAAAATCATAAAATATTCATGGAAATATGTAACAGCAAAGATAGCTACATCCAATAATCCTCAGATTACTAATATCAAGTAAAGTAGGGTATAACCAGATGGGTCATATTTACCAGATTATCTTCATCAAAGATGTTTGTTGCCATTGTGGAAGATGTCTAGCATAAAGTCCAAATGTAAGGATTTTACATATTTACATATATTATATAGATAATAAGGTAGTTTAGGCATTTCTTTTCACAGGTGATATTGTGTTGATTTCACCAAGCCCTGAAATGTTGCAGAACCCCCTCATGAGGTCCAAAATTACTTTCAAGAATTTGGCCTAACTATCCACATAAGAAGAACCGAGTGGATGAAGAATACCTATTGTCCAAGATATGATACGAAATTCGATGGAAAATCCATAGAGCTGGTCAATCGCTACATGTATTTGGGACAGACACTGGGAAGGGACAATAAATTAGGCCCATAATTGAACAGGAGTTTAAGACTGCATTTAAGAAACTTCGTCACACTTCTAGTGACCCAAAGCTTCTCTTTGTAACAAAGGTCTTTTTTTTAACGATATTCTTCCAGTGACATTGTAAGACTTCAAAATCATGGAACATTTGAGTCTCAGAAGAACTCCCATTATGGAAGATCCAAAGGGTAGTGGAAAGGCAAATGGTGGGAGAAAGTACCAATGTTCATATTATTCCCTCTCAAGGACTCTAGAGCCTAGCTAAACTGGCCCATTTTCTATTCCCTGTACTCAATATCCCATGCCTCTATACAAGGTGATGCCCATGCCTAGAATGTACTCCTTTCTCACCTCTTGGAATCACAAGTTCCCTTCAAAGCTCAGCTCAAATGCTACCTCCTATTACATGAAGCCTTTCCTAATCTTCCTTCCCAGCTGTTAGTGAAAGTGAAATCACTTTGCATTTACTTTATATTTATCTGTGTACATGCCAGTAGAATGTGAGCTCCCTGAGGGCAGGTGCAATTTTGTTTTTCTCTTTGTGCTGCCAGCACTTAAAACAGTGCCTAGTACCTAATAGGCACTTAATAAGTGCTTGCTGAATTGAGTTCAACTGAATGGAATTGAGGAAGCTGGAACATATCACCATAAAGTTGAAGAATCACAAAGTTGAAGTAATATAAAGTTAGTTACTGGAGACAAACAACTGTGGCCCATTGAATATTGGGAACGCAAGGTGAACATCACAAAGGATTGACTGGTATCCACACAAAGTCCAGAGAGCCCAAAGAAGGACCCCAGTATGGTGGGTAGACCCTGGAAAGCAAATTTTCTGGTGGACATGGACAAACATCACGCACAGGTTAGACACGGATAGATGGATTATCATTTGCCTCATTGAGTAAAATGCCCAAAAGAAAGAGATCACAGACTGATTGGAAATCTAGAGCGCCGGAATAAAATAATGGCAACAATAAAAAGCATTTATGACAACAATGACGTCAACAAATATACCATACTATGAAATGAACTACACTTGTGACTTGTTCCTGCAATCACCTGAAGATAATACCGGCCCACGCAAATCTAAGAACAGAGTGTTTAATAGATGTCACTATACCAAACACGTGTAACCTCTAAACTAGGAAGAAATAAAAGCTCTCAAAACGTAGAGACCAAGCGGAAGAAGCCAAAACCACGTGGGAACAGAATGAGGTCCGTATCATCTCCATCATTCTGTATGCTGCTGGGGTTGTCCCAAAGAAGCTTTGAATGACCCTGCTGCAGATGAGCTAACATCCCAGGACTTCTGTTTAATTACAGAAGATCAATCATAGTATCCACCTGTGCAATCAACCATTAGACATAAAAGAATAAATCAAGGAAAGAGACTTGCCCTTGGATCACTGTCATCTGAACTCCATCAAACATAAAGAGGAGAATGAAATATTAACAATAACAAATATACTTATTGGGAAGCTTAAGAATGCTTGAAGGCAAAAAGACTCCTGAAAACCCAGTAGCTGGAGGGTGAATATTGCGGTTTTTAAATAATTAACTCAGTGCTTAGACTCAAGAGCTTATCAAAGTTTCTCATTCAAAACAAAATGTGAGTGTATTGCAGCAGCAACTTAATATGCCTGCAAGAAAACACTCCATCCATATGACAGCTGAGCAAATCACACATGACATTTTAAAATATGATTCTCACTCAAGCTTTTTTAATGGGGCTGCATCACATAAATACTGCAAAGCCCCTGATGCGGTGTGGGCGGGTCATGTGTCTCAGCTGCCGCTAACCAGTCACGCCAAATCAATATCCCCTCGGACTGCTGTTTCACAGAAGCAACTGATAGCCTCCCAGAGAACCAGTGACGTTGTTCTGTATTTGTCAAGCAGAGGAAAATCCTTCTCCTCAACACAAGCCCGGACCTCTCCTGTCAACAGTCACGCACGTCCCTGTAATCAGCCACGAAACGGGAGGGCAGAGAAACATCTTGAGAAAAGACGAGGCAGATATACAACCCACAGGGGTCAGGCAAATGTGACTCATGCTTTTCATCTGTTATGGGAAACAGGACTGTACGGTGGGATTTTGTAGCTGGTGTGCCTGGGAAGGATTGCATATGGTGGAAGGAGCAGCCATTCTCTACTCAAATGAGAAAAAGTTGAGAAAGCCAACAGAGGAAAATTAGCCAACATAAACTATGTATTCTGGCTGATGGATTAGGTTTTCTTGTTGTAGCTTCAGAAGCTAATATCTGGGTAAAACCAAAATAAAGGAATTCTCCAAACGGCAATTTGAAAAGGCCATTTTCTGAGAGGCAGCCTGGAATGTTGGTCTTAGAGATGAGAAGAGCTTGGTTTCAACGCTACTTCATGATTCTTACTGGCTATGTGACCACAGGCAAGTCACTTTATCTCTCCGAGCCTCAGTTTTCTCATCTGCAAAATGAGTATAATAAAACCCATAGTAACTCACAGGATGAATGTAAGGAAATGAAATAGGTTATGATGAACACAAAACCATTTTTAATTTCCGTTGGAAGCAAAAGGTTGGTGACTGCTTAAGTTTCTTCAAGTATTGAAAGCACGCTGGATCTGGATTCCAAGGACCTAGGTTCAAATCCTGACTCTACCTCTGGGGATCATGGATTCATAGGCCTGAAGACAGAAAGGACCTCAGAAGCCAGGTCATTTTACAGATGAAGAAACTGAGACCTAGAGTAGTTAAGTGACTTGCCCAGCATCAGACAAGGATAGTAAGGTTAGCTCTAATCTAACCTTCACAGCTCAGATTGAACCAAGGTTCTCTGACTCCAGAACCTTCTACCTGTGTGCTACTGGTCAATGGGCTCTCTATGGGCCTCAAATTCCTCACCTATAAAACAAGGGGATTAGACCAGACAACTTATGGCCCTTTCTAGCACTTAATCCAGTGCCTGGCACATGTTAAATGCTATTTAATTTAATAATAAAATGTTAATTAAATTAATAAATATTTATTGACTGATTTTCCAACTCAAAATCTATGCTCCTCTACCTTTAAAGTTCCATATCCATGGCCAGTATTGTTCTTATTAACCCAAAGTGATAGATATTAATTAAACCCATCTAACCAGTCATTTTATCCAGGGCATGCCTTCCAATCCTTCATCCTCCCTTGTTTCTAGACCTCATATATAAAGTCAATATTTGCACACTTAAACACACGAACTAGCAGGTGAGCTCTGGAACCAGCAGTTCCACGAAACCTTCTCTGCTCCCCACTCGGCCAGCTGGAAATGTTCTCTCACTACTCAGATTTTCCTGGGACACCTGGGACTATTTCTTTCCTTTACCTCCATTCCACCCAGATCTGTGTTGTAGGCATCTGTGCACATGCTAGGTATCTCTCTTGACAACCACTATCAAGAGTGTAAGTTCCTTGAGGGCAGGGATCTGTGTGTCCCCAGTACCTAGCACAATGCCTTGGGCAGATACACTTGTTATTGTTCAGTCATTTCAGTCCTGTCCAACTCTCCGTGACCCCATTTGGGATTTTCTTGGCAAAGATATTGGACTGGTTTGCCATTTCGTTCTCCAGCTCATTTTATAGATAAGAAAACTGAGGCAAACTGAGTTAGTGACTTTCCCAGGGTCACACAGCTAGTAAGCATCTGAGGCCAGATTTGAATTCAGATCTTCCTCGCTTCAGGTCCTGTGCTGTATCCACTGTGCCACCAACTGCCCAACATAGATGCACACATCAATACAAAAAAAGATATAAGATTTCATCAGCATGTAGAAAACCACTCCCACCATAACAGATTTCAATCCATGTGTGATTTACCATCATAGAATGATACATTTAGAGCTCCAAGGGACCTTACAAACCATCTAGGCCTACCCTCCTGATTTACAGATGAGAAGTCTGAAGTCCAGGGATGCTTGCCTAAAGTTATACACGCAGTAAGCAGAAGAGCTAGCAGGTAAGCCTGGACCCTCTGATTCCAATGAACTAAGTCACAGGGAGGTTCCTAAGGCTCACAGAGTATCACACAGCTAATAAGTATTGGAGATGGGACTGGAACCGAGGACTTCCTAACTAAAAGTTCAGCATATAGTTTATCCACTGTGCCATCCAGCCTTATCACACATTAGTCTCCTTCACACCACTGAGGTCCAGCCATATTACCTATGTACCCTTCACCATATGTAATGTGACTGTGCCTTCTCACCTTGGCCTCTTAGAGACCCTGGTTTCCCTCTTTCCTCCTACCTGAGGCCTTGTCATTCCTCTCCCCTAAGAAAAATTACTTTGTATTATTGTGGCATATGTTTTGTACCTATATTTTGCCACCTCCCTCAATAAAATGTAAGTTCCTGGAGGGCAGGGACTGGTTCATTTTTGCCTCTCTATTCCCAGTGCCTCACACACAGTAGGCACTTAATAAATGCTTATTGATTCACTGGCTTCCTTACACAGTAAGTACTTAATACTTCTTTTTATTTGAATTGAATTTGCAATTTAGCATCGTGTTGGAGGCTGGAGTTCAAATCAGGAGACCTGGATTTGAGTCCCCATCTTTGAGATGCCATCCTGAAACTTACTGGCCTTGAGACTATGGGCCAATCATTTGATTTCCTCTTCTGCATGATGGTGATGTCAATCCTGATACTGGCTACCCCTCAGGACTGCCATGAGGAGACAGCTTTGTCAGGCTCCAAGCATTGTAGAAATGGGAGCTAACGTCATTATTTATCCACCAGCTATTTCCACCAGAGCATGCTTCATCTTCTTTCATAAAGAAGAATATTGAGACAAAGTAGAACAGGACCCGCTACCTCAGGGTCACATCTTTTCGGGGCTGTGATGCTGAAAACAAGTTCAGAATCAAGTCATTGGAAGCCTCTGCCCCGACCTCTAAGCCTAGCACAAAAACATTTAGTGTAATCGAGCCCTGCTCATGATCTCTGCATTTTCTACTTTGGGAGACATTCGATGACCACGGAAGAGGGACCGGGGATGGACCTGGGCTTTCGTAGGGATAGAAGGGAACTCCCTCCACTAATACAGCTTGGCACCTCATCCTCCACTTCGCCTCTTAGAGCATTGTCTAGGCACTAACAGCGAAGTTATTTGCGCCGGGTGACGCAGCCGGGCTATGTCAGAGACAAGAATTGGATGTAGAGCTTCCTGGCTCTGAGCCCAGTCTCCATCCACACGGCCACAGCTGCTTCTCTAGAGGCCCCAACACACGATTTATTGGAGAGTCTCTTCCCAAGAATATTCCATAAGGGAAAGGGGAAGTCACCAGAACAGGAGACATGATACATTGCATGAACGGCAAACTAAGGATTTGGATTAAGCAGCCACAGAAATCCCGTGTCCAAAAAACTCTCGCCTCCATTCCCAGGAATCCATTCTTTGCAGAGTGTGTCAGAGAAAGAGTTTGCCTTCTCTCCAGATAAGTGACAGCACAGCATTTCAGCCTGCTTGCTTCATTAAGCCAGGGCAAAGTGGACCCTAAGAACTATTTTCTTTCCTTTAAACTCTTCCTATTCCTTCCATCAGCTCCTTTCCTTCTAAGAAATCAAAACAAACCTTTCCCCAGAATGGAAACAAGTCAAAAGATCAAAGGCAGGACTAAAAGTCTGAACTAAAAATAAGGACCAGAGTGTAGCAAGAAGAACCCCTCCTTAGTAATATTAGCCAAAAGCTGTTACTAGTCATATGCATTGACCTCCCTCTTGAAAGCCAAGGGCCAAGCCTCTTCCTATGCTACCTACATGGTAGCACCAAATGATCGAGGGAGCAGGGGAAGCCCTCTCTGCTGAGCTCCCTGTTCAGTCCCGGGGTTAGGAGGCACACAGAACACCTGTGCACCAATGTCTCCCACAGCCATGCCCCCATCCTCCCTATCCGCACTAGTTGTTTTTATGTGGGTGAGAGCCAGCTTATATGGTGATCAGTACCTACAAGCCTGACAACAAATTCCAGTCACAGCGAATTTCCCTTTTGATATCCAAATAGCCACAGGAACGGCACCAATGGCCAGGAGAATGTCTTCATCCTCCTCAACCTTGAAACGGCATCTGCCTCTATTGGCCACTCACTCAAATCATAGGATTATAGATTCATATGAACGAGCATCTATTAAGAACCTGCTGTGTGCCAGGAATATTGCCCTTACATATGAATAAAAATGCGTTTACTAAAGGTCTGCTATGTGATAGGTGCTGGGCACACAAATACAAAAGTGCAACAAGAACTCGACACTCTCTACTCTCTCCACCTGTCTGACCATTCCTCATTAGTCTACTCTACCAATCCTGGACCCTCCCCTGGTCCCCAAAGGCAATTCTGTCCTGAGCTCTTCTCTCTCTTGGAAAGCTTCTCCACACCAGGAAACATGGGGTCTTAGATACAGAATTGGAAGGAACATCAAAGGGGATCTGGTCCAACACTTTCCTCTCACAGATAAAGAAACTGGCCCTCAGAGAAACCCAAAGTTACACAGTGATAAAGCCCAAGATTTGAACACAGACCTCCTGATCCATAACCAGGACACTTCCTAATACACCTCACTGCTTCACTGACCAACTCTCTGAAGATGACTTCCTTATCTACATATTCAGCCATATCTTCACCTACCTATTAGACATTTGGCATCTGAATGCTCCAATGGCATCTCAGACTCAATGTATACAAATTCATCACTAGTTTTCCAACCACTAAGAAACCTAGCCATCTTCCAGCCTCTGTTTTCTCTTACTGACACCTTTGTCCTCCCACTACCCCAGATCAAAACCATCAAGTGATCTTTTATTCTTCCCTTTGCCTCGACAGACCTCCCCCCTCACTTCCAATCAGTTGCCAAGCTCTATTGAATCTGTCCACAATATGGCAATTCAGTGAAAAGAGGGCTGGGTTTCAGACCAGGCTCAAATCTGGTCTGGCATTTATGATCTGCTAGACCCTGGATAGGTTACTCTCTTCCAAGACCTCAGATTCCTCCTTGGTAAAATAAGGAGGTGCCTTCCAACTCTAACTGTATGATTCCATAATCTTCTATCTTAAGGATCCATCCTCTCTTCTCCTCTCCTCTTATATGGACACCACCCTGGTTTAGGCCACCATAACCTCTCCTAATTGGATGGGACATAGTGACATGCAGGAGAAGGAGCCCAGGGCCTAAGTTCAAAACCTGGATCAGTTTCTTTTTACCCTTGTGACCTCAGGCAAGTCATTTAATTAAGTCTCTAGGGCTTCATTTCCTCATCTGTATAATGGGGACTTGGGGCTAGATGATGTCCAAGGACCCTTCCAGCTCTCTAGATCCATGACCTGCCAAGAAAACTGTGATAGTCCCTCACTAGCCTCCCTGTTTCCAGGTCTTCCTGGACAATATAGCCTTAATCTCCTGACTTGGATGAATCACAGGATCAGGGATCTCATCACCTTCTGGATTCTATCCAAGGATGCAGATCACAATCCATCTGTATTTCCTCATCCTGGATACCTTTGGTCCATCCCATCCCATAAACCCTTGACAGGAAGTCAAGGCCTTCCTCTAGCTATTTGGACATTGCATGGATACCAATGGAGTCTGCATGCTCTCTGTCCATCAAGTATTCTTCCCTCTTACTACACGACCAGCCCACTTCCATTTCTTGTCACGTATCTCTCCAGTAACATCCTTTGTTCCATCACTTATTCTGCATAATTCTACACCAGCAATATAGACTTCCCAACCAAAGTCTGAGTCACCCATGACTTTAATTCTTTGGAGACAGGGGTGTTCCACGACTTGGAATTACATGTCACTTAAATAATATTGTTCAAAAATGGAGCTTTGTCTAAGGGAGAAGCTTGCATAACTTCAAAGCACTGCATAGTTTCCAAATGGCAGGACAGAATTTTTCTGCTATTAAATTCTGGGCCCAGCTCACTGTCCACATGTGCTATTTGTCCAAAGTATGTATACTGAGGACCAGATTCATTAGCTCTCTATGCAACTGCCCACATATCATAATCTGGAAAATAAATATACTTTATCCACTTGATCTTTCCTGTATGAAAAGGCAGGCCAAACTCTTGAATCATTATGAACATCATTTAAGAAGCTCTTTCATATTCTAGAGGACTTAATGAAGTCAGGGAAATGTCATACACAAACAGGATACATCTGGAAGACCTTGTTATCTGTAGGGAATCTGTTTTTCTATTTAGATTCTGTGCTGGACATCATGTTGGCAAGTATTTATCACCTTGCTTTATAACTAGTTTGATATTAGTAATCAAAAAGTTGTTGAACAAAGTTATAATTAATATGCTATTGGTGGAATGTAATCTTGAAAGTGGGAATTATTACATTCTCTGTATTTGTATCTCTGGCACCTAATACAGTGTCTGGCCAGAGTAGGAAATTAATATATGTTTGTTACTGAGTAGGGTAGCACAATCCTATAATCCCTGCTGCCAAGAAAGATGGTGGATTGTTGGAATTCTAGAGTTCTGTGATGCAGTGAGTTAAGCTGATCAGATGTCCACACTAAGTCAGGGAAGGAAGGAAGGAAGAAAGGAAGGAAGGAAGGAAGGAAGGAAGGAAGGAACGAAGGAAGGAACGAAGGAACAGAGGGAGGGAAGAAAAATGCTTATTGATCAATTGATTGGGCCTACCTGCCAAAATAACTTTCCAGTCCAAAGATTTGAATATGTCATTCTCCTGCTAAACATTCAATGGCTCCCTATTGTCCTAGAAACCAAATACTAAACACTTAACCTGGTACTAATTTAGACCCTCTACAATACGACTCCAATCTATATTTCCAGCCTTTACTCTCTTTCACACTCCATGCCCCAACTAAATACTGTCATTCAGTGCATTCAAGATGTTAAGCAATGCTTGGAAATGGTCATTTCCCATTTAGTGGAAGGTTAAGTGCCTTGATAGCAGCAAGTGTCCCCCTTCTGATTTTGTACTCCCAGAGCCTGATTTAATGCCTGTGTGTTAATTTGAGATTAATTCCACATCACTACCTATTGAAATCCTTATCTCCTTCAAGACCCTGCTGACTGCTACCACCTCTCCATGAAGCCTTCCATGATTCCCTGGCTCAAAATGATCTCACCCTCCTTGTGTCCTTTACAATCCCTCACCTTTGCCTCATATATGCTTTCTTGTATCACATCTACTTGTTTTTATATCATATCCCACCTATCCAATAAGTCATGGGAGGCAGCATAATATAGATGGGGAAATGGCCATAGACTAAGAAGGCTTGAACCAACCCTAAATCCTATCCTGGACATTTACAAACTATGTTATTCTGAGCAAATCACCCAAACTCTCTGAGCCTCAGTGTCCCCTTCTGTAAAAATGGGAATAATAATAATAACTTCCACCTCACAGCGATGAGATTAAAGCTTTTAATGTGCTTTGCTAATCTTGAAGCACTATATATGTACATACTAATTATTGCCACCGGCGCTGCTGCTACTGCTGCTGCTGCTGCTGCTGCTGCTACTGTTTTTGGTCGTTTATTGCTGTTAGCTTCTTGAGGGCAAGGTCTGTGGCTCAGTCGTACGGAATCTTTGCCCCTCCCCGTACCTGGCCCAGCACTTCTCACACAGGAGGTGCTGCATGAACAATCGCTGAATCGGATTGCACAAGACATTTAAGATGATTTGCATTCAGTGGTTTTTTATTTCTTTTCTCCATTTTTTGGCAAGAGTTGCAGTCTTACCACATAGCTCAGCAACTACCCTTGGGATCAGAATGACTGGCCCTGAGCCAAGAGTCCAGGGGCTCTGAGAAAGTCTTGAAAGCTTTGTGATGCCTCGATTTCTCCAAGCAATAATGCTCTTTGATGCATTTTGACTCTCTTGGGTGGCTGTAAGGCTCCATGAGGCAACGTCTGAAGATTCCCTTGACTTCTTAGAAGCCTTGAGTCACTGTACACACATACTAAGCTACGCCCAGACTATTAGAAGGCAATTAGTCTGAGCCAATAACTGCAAATGTCATGGAGAAGTTACCACACTGCTGGACTTTTAAAACCATCTTCTTCCAAAGTGTTACAGGTACTTGAGAAACATTATTCCATTATGGCTAACATTAAAATTATTATTTCAAGAGGAAAAAAGACCAACTTCCCACAGCAGAAATATTCTCTGTCCTAGCTATTTAGAGTGTGATGGCACAGTGTAGACAACTTTGAAGTTGCTCATACATCAGAGTCCCAACCATCCAGGAGACACCATTCGAAGTAGAACATGCTGACACTTACATGGGGCTCTTTTCATCCTTGATATTCCTGTATCAGGGACACTTTTGTGATATTGCATATTTTTGTGATTATTTAAATTTTGTGATTATCTGCATCTTTCTAGTTTTCTCTCTTCCTTTTGCATCCAAAGGAAAATGAATGATAGAGTCAGAGCTAGAAGGAACCTTAGAGAACAACTCTCTTATTTTACAGATGGTGAAACTGAGGCACAGAGAGGTAAAAGGAATTTCCCAGGGTTCCACATCAAGTAAATGTCAGAAACAAGGAGTCTCTTCATCGGTGGATGGAGCTCCCTCACAATAGAGTTCCCTGTACTAGGTCTTCCGAATTCTCAACACTTACTGAACCTAGAACTGGGTTACAACCTAATTCCTGCCTCCATGATACTTCTCATAGTTGGCTAGGGAAGTCATGGGTATGTATAAATGCCTTGTATTTAGTAGGTACTCAACAGATGCCTGTTGACTTATTAAATGTGACTACTACAAAGTACTCTTTAGAGATATAAAGAAGACTCAAATAATTGGAGATATATCCATTGGTCATCACTCAGCTGAACCAAGACGACAAATATAATGATACTACCTAAATTAATTAAAAGGTTTAATGCCATAGCAGTCAAGGGATTGCTCTCTAGAACTAAACAAAATAATGACAGGTTGATCTTGATGGGAGAAATGGGTGTACCCTTTGAAAAAAAAAGCCTGGGTCCACATTCATTTCTGTTCTATTCATCTACAGCACTAAAGTCTGGGGTCTTACTCTCCGTAGGTGAGGTATAGTTCCTGCACTGCACAGCCGTATTGTTAATGCTCTTTATTTATTAATTACATAGATGAAAACTCACAGCTGTTACTAATCCTGAAAGACTCCTCACATCATCCTTGGCAGTAAAAGGGTTTTCATCCCTCAAGACCAAACCAAGTGACTTAATGACAAAAATGCCAGCTTTTTTTTTAATCTGTTGAAAAGAACACAGAGATACACATGAGGTCCTAGACCCAACCGATACATTCAATGAACATCTCTGAAGGCCCTACCAGGAGCCAGGAACTATATTGAGGGTCAAGAGTACAAAGACATAAATGAAACAGTCCCTGTCCTGATGAAGCTTACATTCTACCAAATGTCTCACCCTACTTCTGAATAAAAGGATAATAATATTGGAAGTCATCAAGCTTATAAGGGAATGCTGAGGAGGCAGACCAGGGCAGCAGAGATAGTAATGGGTTTGGAATCGCAACACCTGGGTTTGAATCTCACCCCTTTCACTTATCAGCTGCAAGTGAAAGCTAGCAAATGACTTCACCTCAGTGGGCCTCAATTTCCTCATCCATAAAATTAAAGGGATAGCTAGGTGGCACCTAGCTAGTAGTGCATAGAATGCTGGGCCAGGGGTCAGGAAGACTTATCTTTCTGAGTTCAAATCTGGCCTCAGACACTTACTAACTGTGTGACACTGGGCAAGTCGCTTCATGCTGTTTGCCTCAATTTACTCATCTGTAAAATGAGTTGGAGAAGGAAATGGCAAACCACTCCAGAATCTTTGCCAAAAAAACCCTAAATTGGGTCATGAAGAGTCAGACACAACTGAACAACAAAAAATAAAAGCATTGAGCTAGATTCACACACACACACACACACACACACACACACACACCCCATAAGTCAGCTCCAGTTCTAAATCTATGATCCTAAGTTCATAGGACCTCAAAAATCAATAGAATGGGAAAGCTAACTGTTCTTCAAAAGTGTATTTCTCTTCCATAATGTTCTGTGAAAGGTCTTTTTTACATGGAAAAAAAATGGTTTACACAATGGGGAAGAGGTCAGATAAGAATGAATAAATGAGTAATTGGTCACATTTCACTTACAGACAAGAAAACTGAGGCACAGACGAGATGAGTAACTTATCAAAGGTCACACAGTAATTGCCTGAGCCAAGATTTAAAGCCAGGTGCTCCTAAATCCAAATGCATCACTTTAATCACTAACAGGAAATATTGGGAATTTTAGACAAATTTTCTTTCATCTCACTCCATCCCTTTACTTCTGGGCCTTTCCCTTCCTTTTCCTTCCATTAGCGAGCCCTGCTTGCTTCTGTCCAGATACTCTCCTGTAGATGCCAGATCAGGACTTCCGTTAAAATATCGTGCCTTAAAATCACTCTCCAAAATGAGATGCTATGTATAGCTGAAGCTAATGACCAAGGGAACTCCAACCAAAGGGGGTTGGACACTGAGGCACAATCACAGAATCACAGACTTAAAGCTCAGACCTCAGAAACCATCTAGTCAAACCCTCGTATTTCATAAATGAAGAATTAGGGGAAAGGGAGGGAATAAGCATTTATGTAGCACCTACTATGGGCCAGGCACTTCACAAATATTATCTCACTCAGTCCTCACAACAACCCTGTAAAGTAGTGCTATGATTATCCTCATTTTGCAGATGAGGAAACTGAGGTAGACAAGGGTTAACTGACTTGCCCAGGGTCACACAGCTATTCTATCTGAGGCCAAATTTGAACCCAGGTCTTCCTGATTCCAGGCCTAATGTTCTGTGCACTTTGCTACCAGGTGTGTCTAGGTCCAGGAACTAGGGCCCAGAAAGGTTTTGATTCACACAGGTAGCAAGTAGAAGAGCAAGGATTTGAATCTAGGACCTCCAGTTCCAAATCTAGCTTTCTTTCCACTGTCTAATGCTACCACTCTCTTGCTTTAGAAAAATGCCCACCTCTCTGCCTCAAACCAGTCCATCAAGGCAAATTTCCAATGGTCATCTTCTGCACCTGATAGAGAATTGCTGGGTGTCGTACCAGGAGACTGATGGCACTCCTCAGAGTCGTCCATGGCCAATCAGGCGTTCCAGATCTTCAGGCTGAGGATGGGGCTTTTGAGCTACCTCTCTCGGATGCCTTTGCTTTTATCCTGAACCAAAGTGGCCAAGAAGCAGTGTGGTACGTTAGAGAAAGAAACTGCCCAGGAGCTGGGAGGACCCGAATTCAGGCTCCTCTGATCTGAAGCATCTTGACCATCAGGGCATCACTTAACCTCCCTCTTAGAAGGCTAAGCAGGTCTTTATGACTGTATGGTTCTCAGAAGGCATCAACCTGCCCTGGTAGAGGGACTTTCCTTACCTGGGAGTCCCCTGTTCTAGTGAAATCACAGACCTAGCCCCTGAAGTATAACAGGAGGATAGAACAGAGAAATGTGGACATTTCAAAAAAACCCAGGCAGGTCAGGGATACAACTTGGGGACATCTCTTTTTTAATGTCATCTATGGAATGGGTAAGTCCTTTGCACACACTTTGAAGGGCCAGTGCCTTCCCCCATTAATTAATTTGTGGTTTCTATGTATTTATAGTTTATACACGTGTGTGCTGTCTCCCCTAATAAAATGTAAGTCTCTTCAAAAAAGGAATTGTTTAAGTCTTTGTATCTGTAACCCCAGCACCTGCCATAGTACCTGGCACACAGTAGGTGTTTTATGAAAACACTGATTGATCGGCTAATAAATATTTGCTGATTGCCTTGTATGTCAGCACCTAGCACAGCCATGGCCCAGAGAAAGCACCTAATGTTTGTTGAGTGATGGATTCATTTCTATTCATCCCTAGCATCTAGCACAGTGCCTAGTACATAGTAGGTGCTTAATAAAAGTCTGATAATTGAGTGATCCAGTGAAGGGTAGATCAAACCCGAAGATCAAGACTCCACCCTTCTACTCATCTCCTTGATCTTTCAGAACAAGTCAACAACGACCAAAAACAGAAGATGAATCACAGTAGCTTTGGACATGGAGACAAAAGGGACCTTTTGCTCGTGTTGTTCAATCCTGTCCAACTGTCCATGACTCCACTTGGGGTTTTCTTGGCAGAGATACTGCAGTGGTTTGCTATTTCCTTCTCTAGCTCATTTTACAGATGAGGAAACTGAGGCAAATAGGGTGAAGGGTCATATAGCTCCTGAGTCCAGATTTGAATTCAGGTCTTCCTGACTGCAGGCCTGGCTCACTATTCATTGCACCACCTACTTGCCCAAAAGAGACCTGGGGGACCTTCTAATACAACCTACACCAAAGATCCTCTAAGAAGAAAATAAGCCCACCTCTACATCCTTCAAGTGCTGCATGTAATAAGTAATTCTGATACATGCAAATATAATTTTAAATTTACTACTTAGACAGCCAATCTCACTAGCCCCAAGGTTTCCTCACGAACCCCCTGACAACAAAATGCCAATGAATGTCTAGATTTCACGCAGTTTGAGGAATGCTGGTTTGGATGAACCCAACATCTCCAGCCCCCAGAAGGCCTCCTCATCAGAAGCCATGACCAACTGTCCTGTATCACCACCAAGGATGAGGTCAGAGGAAATAAAGTGAGCTGCTCTGTGCTGGGTGGATGTTAGACAGGAGGAAGCATTTGTTGACAGGATGGGTTGTTAAATACCAGAACAGGTGACCGAGGAAGACTGCTATGGTGTATAGGCTAGAAGAAACTCCCATCTGTCTGGGACCAGAGAAGACAGCAAGTGAATGAACTAGGCAAGGGCTTCCGGGCCTTTCTGCCAAGGAAATGGAATCACAGAAGCATATGTAGCCCTAGAACGTAGAGGCCACTGAGCCCATTTTACAGATGAGGAAAGTGAGGCACAGAGTCACAGACCCAGGGTCACAGAGCAGTTGCGGGCCTGAAATGGTCTGACCAATGAAAGTGGGAATGATTCCCAAGCCTGAGGCTTTTACAAATGTGACACAGAATAAAAGAAGACCTTTCCTCAGAAGGCCAAAAGGTTTCCTGCTGTTCTCCTCCATCCTCCCTGAAAGACAACTATAGTACGGCAAAAGAACCAAAAGGTGAAATCTGATAAATAGCAGAGCTCCCCTTCTCCCCTACTCCCCAACAAGGCACCAGCAGCTCCAGTGTGCTGCCATAATGCGGAAGGAGAGAGCATCTAGGAGTACTGCCATTAGAGTAGAGGGCCTGGGTTCAACTGTATGCCCTTCCTAGCTATATGAGCAAATCACTTTGCCTCTGGGTCTCAGTTTCCCAATCTGTAAAATGGGGGGTTGAATTTGATGGCGTCTAAGGTCCCTTCCAGTTCTGGATCTGTGATCTTTTGTATGACTTTGGACAATCGCGGAACCTCACTGGCCTCAGTTTTTCTGACTGTAAATGGCGGTGGGGGGGGGGGGGGTTAGACTAGATGACCTCGGAGTTCCTTTCCAGACCTAGCGTTGTGATCACTGTTTGGAGAGGTCTTCCTCTAAGTCATGGGCCATAACTCTGCCAAGCGTCATAGAGATCTTAAAAGGGAACAGGATCTTGGCCTCTGAACCTCCGGTAACATTACTGGTGGGGCCCGGACCTTTCCCTACCTGCCCAGATGCTGGTCTGGGCGGAGGACACCCAAGTGTGCTCAGAGTGCTCATTATCCGGCCTCCACAGACCAGCGAGGCTCCCCGTCGATGGAAGGCCTTCACCGAATCCTTTCAAGAGCACAGATGTCGCGCCCCTGTAAGGTTCTTATGCATTTTCCTCCACGGCAGACTGTCTGTGGGGAAGCTCTCAGTCATCCCCCAGATGATCAGCCGTGATGACCAGTTGAGGATATGGAAGGGACTTCAGACGCCATCTTGTCCAACAACTGAGGCCCAGAAAATGGAAGGGACTTGACAAGGCTTTAGCTGGATAGAAAAGGAAACTGAGGCTGAAGAAGGTTGAATGAGTTAGCCAAGGATATTTCCCTCGTGGTAGAGCTAGGATTCAAACCCAGGTGTTCTAATTCCAAACCTAACCCTCATTCCACTGGCCTCCACTTAGCATTCCCAAGTTTCTGATAATAATAAAATCTATGCAAATTTATCATTACCTACAATGCAATCAACCTACTGCTTGGGGTGGGGAGGGGGGGAATGACAAGACAAGAGGATAGATAGGCCTCAGAGAAATTACCTTGTCCTTGTCTTCCAAGAAGAAATGAGAAAATACCAACTCCCTCCCTCCTTTGAAAAGATGGGGGATTCATGATGGAAATGCTATCCACATCCAAAGAAAGAACTACGGAGTCTGAATGCAGATTGAAGCATACTATTTGCTATTTTCTTTCTTCAGTTGAGTTTAAAAAACTCAACAGTGGTTCCTCCTACTGGTTCTAATTCTTCCTTACAACATCACTAATGTGAAAATATGTTTAATAGGAAAGTATATGTATAGCCTATATCAGATTGCATGCCATCTTGGGGAGGGAGGTGGGGAGGAGGGGGAGAAAAATTTTAAACTCAAAAATGTATGGAAGTGATTTTTTATAAATCAAAATAAATTAATTTTAAAAAATATACACAACTTTGAAAATTAAAAAAAAATATGGGAGACAATGGGGATGGACTGCCATATATATTGTCAGACTACTAATGTGTTGGTTAATTCTGCTGAACTTTTTTCTTTCTTTTTTATTCTTTGTTACAAGGCATGGAGTGCTGGGAAGTGAAGGGGATAACATAAACTGGAAATGAAGATGAAAGAAAAAATTTAAAAATCAATAAAATTGTTAAGAGAAAAAGATACAGAAACGAGCTTCTCAGTTAAAATGTTTATGATAATAATAATGGTTAGCATTTAAAGTTTGCAAAGCACTTTATTATCTCTTCACAATAATTCTAGGAGGCAAGTAAAATTATTATTCCCATTTTACAGATGAGGAGATTGAGGATGAGTGGTTAAGTGACTCGTGCAGTGTCCCTCAGCTAGTCAGTTTCTAAGGCAAGATGCCCAGCTCAGGTATTTCTAACTTCCAGGTTCAGAGCTCTATAAAATAGCTGTTTTTTTCTTAAAGCAAAGGCTTTCTTCTCTTAGATGGTCACTGCCAACAACATTGATGGGACAGTAGTGATTAAGGATTTCTAAAAATCTCTAAGAGCACACATTCCTCCTGCACCATAGCATGCTCAGTAAATACTTGGAGAAAGTATCTTGGAGACTTTCAGCAAAACTGAATTCCTAAAGAGGGATAACACTGACACCAGGTCCTTCACCCCTCCCAAAAAAAAAACCCGTAAATACCAAAAGCTAATCTAATCCAGTTTTCTTAACCACACAGGGAGAAATACCCAACCACCGAGCTTAAGCAGCATTTCAGAGATAGCCAGCAAAGATGGAAAAGCATTGCTTACCTCAGAAATCATTTCTAAAAGCTTTCCACTTATAATCCCCCATGCTATCAAAAAATCAGAATTATAGAGCTCCACAGGGTATCAACTATATTTCAAAGATTAAAATGACCACTAAGCCCCAGTATTACAGTCATACGAATGGAAGCAGCTGGAGCTCAGGATCTGAGCACCCCAGGGAATCTTCAGCCCTTGGAGGCTTTGGGACCACAGCCACATTTTACACTTGCAAAAATAATAGCTTCCATCTTCATGGTGCTTTGACCTTGGCAAAGCCTTTCCAGATCAGAACAGTCCAATGAAGTGGGTGGTGTGATTTTGTCTTTATTGTACAGATGAGGAAACTGAGGCTAAGAATAAAAAAGGAAGAAAAAAAGTTCAGCAAAATTGACCAATGTGTCAACAATCCAACAATATATACAGTGTTCCATTCCATTTGCAAGAGAGAGGAGGGCGGAGCCAAGATGGCGGATGGAAAGCAGTGATTTGCTAGAGCTCACCCCCAAACCCCTCCAAATACCTACAAAAAATGGCTCTAAACAAACTCTGAAGCAGCAGAACCCACAAAAAAACAGAGTAAAACAAGTTTCCAGCCCAAGACAACCTGGATGGCTGATCAGAAAGGTATATCGCGCCAGGCTGAGAGAGGAGCACAGTTTGGCATGGGCGCGCAGGCCGCAGCAACCCTGGAGCAGGCCTCAGAGGGCTGAATCACAGGCAACTGTAGCAGTTTCCAGACTTCTCAACCCACGAACGCCAAAGACAACTTAGAAGGTCAGTGGGAAAAGTCTGTGCCTGCGGTGAGAGAAGAAGCTAGGATTCAGCCACAAGTCTGGAGCGTGGGCTGTGGTTGCCTCCTAAGCTTCCAGCTCAGGAGACTGAGGGGGAATTGAGTGGCTGATCGGAGGGAGATTGCAAGGGTCTCTTTGCCAGAGCTGAGGCAGGAATCTCTTGCTTTGCCCATGCTTGGATCTGGGTCACAGTTCTGAGGGGCGGTCCTGGGGCGAGGAGGAGAGCTGGTGTGGTGGAGCTTGTTGTGGCGGTGGAGAGGAAACACATCGCCCCTTATCATAGCACCTTGGAGGAACTGACACTTTTCAGGTCCCTAGGAGTATCTTTGAAAACAGCTGTACAAACCCCCGAAGCTTGGGACAGTACATTCTCCACATTGGAAACAGACTTTTACCTTAACAAAGAGTTTAAAACTCAAGTAATTGGTTGGGATCATGAGCAAGCAGTGCAAAAAGAGTCAGACTATATCATCTTACTTTGGTGACAAAGAAGATCAAAATATACAACCAGAAGAAGAAAACAAAGTCAAAGCTCCTACATCCAAAACTTCCAAGAAAAATGTGAATCAGTCCCAGGCCTTGGAAGAGCTCAAAAGGGATTTTGAGAAGCAAGTAAGAGAAGTAGAGGAAAAAGTAGGAAGAGAAATGAGAGTGATGCAAGAAAATCATGAAAAGCAAGTTAACAGCTTGCTAAAGGAGACCCAAAAAAATACTGAAGAATATAACACCTTAAAAAATATCCTAACCCAAATGGCAAAAGAGGTCCAAAAAGCCAATGAAGAAAAGAATACCCTAAAGAGCAAAATTGGCCAAATGGAAAAGGAAGTCCAAAAGATTACTGAAGAAAATACTTCCTTAAAAATTAGAATAGAGCAATTGGAAGCTACTGACTTTATGAGAAATCAAGACACTGTAAAACAAATCCAAAAGAATGAAAAATTAGAAAATATGAAATATCTCACTGGAAAAACAACTGACCTGGAAAATAGGTTCAGGAAAGAGAATTTAAAAATTATTGAACTGTCTGAAAGCCATGATCAAAAAAAAAGCCTAGACATCATCTTTCAAGAAATTATCAAGGAAAACTGCCCTGATATTTTAGAACCAGAGGGCAAAATAGAAATTGAAAGAATCTACCTATCTTCTCCTGAAAGAGATCCCCAAAAGAAAACTCCTAGGAATATTGTAGCCAAATTCCAGAGTTCCCAGGTCAAGTAGAAAATATTACAAGCAGCCAGAAAGAAACAATTCAAGTATTTTGGAAACACAATCAGGATAACACAAGATTTAGCAGCTTCTACATTAAGGGACCGCAGGGCATGGAATATAATATTCCAGAGGGCAAAGGGGATAAGATTACAACCAAGAATCACCTACCCAGCAAAACTGAGTATAATTCTTCAGGGGGGAAAATGGTCATTCAGTGAAATAGAGGACTTTCAAGCATTCTTGATGACAAGACCAGAGCTGAATAGAAAATTTGACTTTCCAATACAAGACTCAAGTGGAACATGAAGAGGTAAACAGGAAAGAGAAATCATAAGAGACTTAAGGTTGAACTGTTTACATTCCTGCATGGAAAGATGATATTTCTAACTCATGAGACCTTTGTCAATATTAGGGTAGTTGGAGGGAAAAAATTATATCTATGTATATAGATAGATGGATGGATAGATAGATAGATAGATAGATAAATAGAGGGAACAGGGTGAGTTGAAGATGAAGGGGTCATATCTGGAGAATAAAATTAAGGGGTGAGAGAGGATTATACTAGGAGAAGGAGAAAGGGAAAGGTAGAATGGGGTAAATTATCTCACAAAAAAAAGAAAAGAAAAGGCTCTTATAGTGGAGGGGAACTGGGGGAATGTGAGAGGAAATAAGTGAATCTTATTCTCAGAGGATTTAACTTAAGGAGGGTATAACATGCACACTCAGTTGGGTATGGAAATCTGTCTTACCCTACAGGAAAATAGGAGGGGAAGGGGACAAGAGAGTAGGGGGATGATAGAGAGGAGGGCAGATTGGGAAGGGGAGTAATCAGAAGCAAATACTTCTGAGGAGGGACAGGGTCAAAAGAAAGAATAGAATAAATGGGGGGGGGTGGGAGAGGATTAAGGGAAACAGAGTTAGTTTTCCACAGCATGTCTACTATGGAAGGGTTTTGCATAACTGCACATGTATAGCCTATATTGAGTTTGCCTTTTCAATGAGGGTGGGTGGGGAAGGAGGAAGGGAGAAAATTTGGAACCCAAAGTTTTAAAAACACATGTTTTAAAAAAAAATGTTTTCACATACAACTGGGAAATAAGAAATACAGGAAATGGGGTACAGAAATCTATCCTGCCCTACAGGAAAATAGAAGGGGAAGGGGGGGAGAGATAGCAGGGAAAGCAGACTAGGGGAAGGGGTATTCAGAATGCATGCCATCTTGGGGTGGGGGGAGGGGCAAGATGGGGTGAAAATTTGGAACTCAAAATCTTGTGGAAGTAAATGTTGAAAACTAAAAATAAAAAAAAGAATTAAAAAAAATAAAGTGAATTTGTTATCATAAACTTAATAACCAGCAACAAAAAAGACATACAAACTAAGGAGAAAGTTTTATGTTAAACTCTTAGTATTTAGCAAAATAGAACCAAGTGAATTGTTAGATAACAAGAAAGCAAATAAAATGATTTTTTTTGGTCCTGTATCTTCCAATTCTGTCTGGAGTTTACTATCCTGTTTGTTTGTCTGTTTTTTCTCAAGAGATGATGTGATTTTCCCTGATACTTTCCAATCAAAATACTCCTCCATGGCCACCACTTTCCTATATCTGTTTTCTTCCCCTGTTAGAATGAAAGCTTCTTGAGGGCAAGGACTATCTTAGCTTTTGTATTTCAGTCAGTTCAGGCAAAAAAAAAATTTATTAAACATCTACAACATGTCAAGGATTGTGCTAAGAGCTGCGGATACACACAAACCGAAGCAAAAAAGAGTCCCTGCCCTCAAGGAGCTTACAATTTAGTGAGGGAAAATTTCAATCCCTAGCAGTCCAACATGATGTTTGAACCATCATAAACATTTAATAAATGTTTTTTTATGCACTCATTTTTGCATCATTTATTTTTATATCACTTTCATTTCTACATATATGCTTTCCTGGTACCCTGCCTATAGAACCATACCTTATAACAAAGAATTTAAAGGAAAGAGGGAAGAAAACATTTCAGCAAAACCAACTAACACATCAACCAAGTCTGACAGTATATGCAATGATCTACATCTAGTTTCCCACTTCTGCAAAGAATGGATCAAGGTACATAGTCTTATCTCTTTTCTAATCCTAGTTCTGTTTCCTTCCTTCCTTCCTTCTTTTCCTTTTTCTTTTTAATACAGGTGTAGTGAATCAGTTACGTCCCTATTTCTGCTCATTAAGTTTTGTATCACTTTGTATAAGTCTCTCCATATTTCCAAATATGGTTCATATTTATAAAATAACACATTTAGGTAGTATTTTAAGAGCTACAAAATGCTTTTCTCACAACCCTGTTAAGTAGGTAGCATGAATATCACTACCCTCATTTTACAGATGAAGAAACTAAGACTTAGAGAGCTGACATGACATGATTATGTTCAGGTATCAAATAGTTGTAAGAACTGGGATTTGAACCCAGGTCTTTGGACTCTAGGTCCAGGGCTCTTTTCACTCCATAGCTCTACATTCTTAAGTACATGAGTTGTACTCATATAGCATCACCGAGGTAGAACTGATGCTAAAAAAATGGGTTTTGATATTAGGAGGCAGCTTGTGTTCCTAATGAAATTTAACCTGCTCTCCTCTCCTTTAAATCTGAGCCTAGACCATTGTGCACATGTAATGAATATGCAAATGTCTGAGATACACATCCTAACAGGCTGAGTATAAATAATGATTTGAGTAATAGTTGTTCTTCATTCACTTGGTTCTTCCTATGCAGATTGCTAGGCTGATCTTAAAAAAAAATTTTAAATAATATTTTATTCACCCAATTACATGTTAAAACAATTCTTAACAATTTTTTAGAAAAAGTTTTGAGTTCCAAATTTTATCCCTCCTTCCCTTTCTCCCCACCCCGTCCCTGAGATGGTAAGTAGTCTTATATAGGTTATGCATGTGCAATCATGTAAAACATTTGCATATTAGTCATTTTGTACAAGAAGACTCGAACAAAAAAAAAAAGAATGAAAGAAAGAAGGAAAGAAAGAAAGTGAAAAATAGTATACTTCAGTCTATACTCAGACAAGATCAGTTCTTTCTCCAGAGGCAGATGGCATTTTTCATCATGAGTTCTTTGAGATTGTCTTGGATCATTGTATTGCAGAGAATAGCAAAGGCATTCACAGTTCCTCATTGTACAATACTGGTGTCACTGTGTACAGCACTCTCCTGGTTCTGCTTGCTTCACTTTGCGTCGGTTCATGTGGGTCTTTCCAGGTTTTTTCTGATATAATCCTGTTTGTCATTTCTTATAGCACAGTGGAACTCCATCACGATCATATACCACAACTTATTCAGCCATTCTCCAATTGATAGACATCCCTAAGTGACTCTCAAAATGAGGAGGCCCTGTATTATTCTAGGGCTTGATGCAATTATATTACTAGATATTATACATATTATAAACAATGTACATATTATAGACAATGTACATATTATACAATATGTAATTTACATATAGCACATAACAGTGTGTCATATAATATATTATATAATATCTTATGTAATGCATACTAACATAATACATGAAAAGTTCATTAGGTAGACTTAAAATGCTATTGAAAGGTGGCAAGGATATTACTGACTAGGGGAATAAAGGAAGACTTCCTGAAAAAGGTGGTATTTGAATTGTGTGGAATTTAAAGAATGGGTAAGAATTTAATGGGGGAATTTCTAAAATATATAGAGAATTAAGTCAAATTTATAAGAATATAAGTCATTCCTCAATTGATAAATGGTCAAAGGATATGAACAGGCAGTTCTTAGATGAAGAAATTCAAGCCATCTATATAGTTGTATGAAAAAAATACTTTAAATCACTGTTGATTAGAGAAATGCAAATCAAAACAACTCTGAGGTACCACATCATACCTATCAGATTGGCCAACATGACAAAACAGGAAAATGATAAATATTGGAGAAGATGTGGGAAAATTGGAACACTAATGCATTTTTGGTGGAGTTGTGAAATGATCCAACCATTTTGGAGAGCAATTTGGAACTATGCCCAAAGGGCTATAAAAATGTGCATACCCTTTGACCTAGCAATAGCACTTCTAGGGTTGTATCCCAAAGAGATCATAAAAATGGGAAAGGGACCCACATGTACAAAAATATTTATGGCAGCTCTTTTTATGGTGGCAAAGAATTGGAAATTGAGGGGATGTCCATTAATTGGGGAATGGCTGAACAAGTTGTGGTGGATGAATGTAATGGGGTACTGTTGTGCTGTAGGAAATGATGAGCAGGTGGACTGCAGAAAAACCTGGAAAGACTTACATGAACTGATGTGGAGTGAGATGAGAAGAACCAGGAGAATGTTGTACACAGTAACAGCCACATTGTGCTGTGACTAACGTTGATAGACTTAGCCCTTCTTAGTAATGCAATGATCTAGGACACCTCCAAAGGTCTCATGATGGAAAATGCTATCCGCTTCCAAAGAAAGAACTATAGAGTTGGAATGTAGATCGAAGCATACTACTTGCTACTTTTTTCTTCTGTTTTCTTTCCTCTTTCTGGCGGTTCCTCCTTTTGGTTCTAATTCTTCCTTACAACATCACTAATGTGGAAATATGTTTAATAGGAATGTATATGTATAGTCTCTATCAGATTGCATGCTGTCTTGGGGAGGCAGGAGGGAGAAGGAGGGTTAGAAAAATTTAAAACTCAAAAGCTTGTGGAAGTGATTGTTGATAAATCAAAATAAATTAATAAAAAAATAGAAAGAAAGAGAGAGAGAGAGAAGGAGATGGTGTTTTTTCATCTCTTCATAGAAGACAACGACAAGGTATTTTGACCAAGGTCATGCAGCTTAGTGCCTGAGGTAGGATTCAGACCCAGGTTTCAACTGATTCCAGTTGTAGAATTCTAACCATCAGACCACACTGCCCCAATGTGCATGACTCAGCTAGATGTAGGCATCCAGCTTCAATCACCTGCTCCTTAATGTGTGTATTTCCTAGTCTGGAAAGTGGAAGAAGCCAACAGGGCTTTGATCCTTCAGGCACAATATTATTCTGCAGTAGTGCTGCCTTGCCCATCTACCCCATGGGGGCCCAGAAAAGCTTGTACACATTCAAAGCCACGAAAGAGAGCGGGTGTGAAACCTTTACCAGCTGTTGAAAAATATGCCTCAGTTAAATAAATACATAGAAACAGGACCAACCAACCATTCTAAGAATGGGTTAGGCAAAGATTAAGAGCATTTATCATAAATAAGAAATAATAAAAACAGCTGACTTTTCTAGAAAGTTTATATAAAATACTTTGCATGCTCTCATTTAGTCCTCAGAACGACCCAGTTAGTCACTCAACAAGCATTTATTGAGAATTCGCTGTGTGCCAGGTGCTGGGGAAGCAAAGACAAAAGTGAAAACACTCCCTGTCCTCATGGAGCTTGCATTCTAACAGGGGAAGGCAACATGTACATATGTAGATTAATATAAAACGGGTCTGTGCTGGATACTGTGCTGATACAAGGTGATTAGGGAAGCGAGAAGGCTCTAAGTGGCTGGTGGGGCTGGGAGAGGGGTTAGAAAATGCTGCCTCTAGAGAAGGTGGTACTTGAGCTAAGTCCTGAAGGAAACCAGGAATTCTATGAAGCAGAGGGCAGAAGAAGGTGCGTTCCACGCATGGAGGACAGCCAGTATGGAGGCATGGAGATGAGAGGAGAATTGTGTAGGAAGAAAGAAGGTCAATTTGGGAGACTCTAGTGTACATTAAGAGGAGGAATATGCAACAAAAGGCTGGAAAGAGAGAAAGGGTCAGGTTGTAAAGGGCTTTAAGCTCCAAAAAGAGACATTTGTATTTGATCCTTGAATAAGGGGACACTGGAATTTATTGAGTAGACAGATGGTGCAAGTCCTAGACTTGGAGTCAGAAATTATGATGTTCAAATCCTGCTTCAGACATTTATTAGCCAAGGAACAAGTCACTTGACCTCGGCCTCAGTTTTCTCATCTGTAAAGTGGGGGTGTTAGCACCTGCCTCATAGGGTTCTATGGAGATTAATGAGATAAGATATGTGAAGCATTTTGCAAACCTCAGAGTGCTCTCTCTATAAATGCTGGTTATTAGTAATAGCAAAAGGAGAATAATGTGGTCAGACACATACTTGAGGAAAATCATGTTGGAAGATATGTAAAGGCTGGATTAGAGGGGAGATTAGAGGCAAGGAGGCCAATTAGTAAACTCTTGGTGCTGAGGGTCTGCACTAGGATAGCAGCTGTGGGAGTGAAGAGAAGATGGAGGTGACAGATGCTGGGGAGGTAGAAATGACAAGATTTGGCAAATCATTGGATATATTCTGGATATTCTTATCCTCATTTGAGCCTCTGAAATTGAGGCTCAGAAAGGTGAAAGGACTTGCTCAAGGTCACATAGCTCTCAGTTGTGAACCCAGATCATGCTGATTTCAAGTCAGATGCTCTATGCTGAATTAATGAGACTTCAACTAAGGGGAACTTTCAACTGGTGGAATTTTTTTTTTACATTCTACTTTTAAGGGAAGATAAATCAGAAGAAAATTGACTGACAGGGATTTAATGAAAACAACCACCACAACCTTTCAGGATTTCATTGGCTCAGTGGACATTCAAAGCAAGCTCCCCACCTTGGATCGAGAGCACTACAGGAAAGTATCAAGACTCAGAAGCATGGGCCTGAAACACCAGGAGATCTGCAAGAGTCAAATTCTGCCATATTGGCCACAGCAACTAAGACCCTTTCAAGGGCCCTTCAGTGACAAGGGTTGGAACAAAGAGAGTTTCATGTCTGATGTCACAGGGTTGTTGTGAGGATCCAATGAGGTAGCATATGCCCAGCACTTGGCAAACCTCAGAGAGTTACATAAATGCTGGTATGGTTATGATCACTAATAATTAACAAACAGTATTGTTGTTATAACATGGCCCCTTACCCCAAGCATTTGGGGTCATCAGACTTTATTATAATGGATGCAGACACAATAAAAACAAAGACAGAAGCCACCACTATGTAGACTATTCTTCCAACACTTAGATGCTTCCAATCCTTTCATGGAGTCAGTGGGGTATTCCTTCCAACAAAGGGCAATGGAAGAGGACTTGGGTTGGAATGCTCACTCTGTCCCTTAGCCTCCTCCTTGGGATAATGTCTGATCCTTAGCCACCTTTTATTGGTCCCCTAGGGAACCATTGTGACATCAGAGAGAATGCTGGATGTGTAAGTCAGAAAGACCTGGGTTCAAATCAGGTCTGAGACCCTTACTAGCTGTATGACCATAGACAAGTCACTTAACTTTGATCAGCCTCAGTTTTTGCATCTATAAAATAGAGATAATAACAGCACCTACCTCAGTGGGTAGTTATAAAGATCAAACAATATAATATATGTAAACCACTTGATGTTTATTTTTCATTCATATCTGACTCTTTGTAATGCTGTTTGTTTTTTTTTTTTTAGGCAACTGGGGGTAAGTGACTTGCCCAGGGTCACACAGCTAGTAAGTGTCAAGTGTTTGGTCTGAGGCCGGATTTGAACTCAGGTCCTCCTCACTTCAAGGCTGGCTCTCTATCCACTGCGTCACCTAGCTGCCCCACATTTGGGGTTTTCTTGGCAAAGATGCTGGAGTGGTTTGCCATTTCCTTCTCCAGCTCATTTTATAATACCTATTTTATGTACATAAATACACACCCATATGTGTATATACACATGTATATACACATATAATATATATGTATTTTGAATATATGGTATATGATATATATGTATATTTGATATGTGTGTATACATAAACATGCCATTTACTTAGTCTCATTCACATTTATATCCCTCCCAGTGCTAAGCATGGTGCCTTGTACACTGTTGGTACTCAAAAAAAGACTAGTTGGATGACCTAGGCAAACTCTGGAAAATCACAACCTGGCTCTGCAAAGACCAAGCAACTAGGCTCTGCTTAGGATCTGCCCATGGTCCTGCCCTCATTGTACTCTTCCACGTAAAGCTTGTGAGATATGGATGGGGGCAAGCCCTGTTACACCATGACTCTGTGAGGGAAAAATTTGTTCTTTTTTTTGGGGGGGAAAGGTGATATAAATTCTGCTGCCTTTGATAGAAGAATAAATTCATATTTCTTCCCCCTCCCATTATTCATTTAATACTATAAATTAAAGTGATATGCAGTGACAGATTAATCCACTTCCTTTCCAACTATGTTCACACTATACTGCCAGTCTCCAATCAATCAAGGAAAAATTGAGGCTCTCTCACACCCAGATGAAAAAATTAATATTCTAGTCACAGGCTTATACCAGCTGTTTATATACACACATATAGAAGGATGTACTATGATCCTGAAATTTGGTTGAGCTGATTCACAATCACTTACGCAAGGATTGACAAGAGGTTAAGATCACTTCTTGGGTTGGGTGAGAAGGTGATGATGGAGAGAAAGCAGAATTATTCAACTTTTATTTTGTTTGTGTTTTCTCTGCCAAAAAGAAGACTCTTTGGACCGCAAAGGTCAGAACAAAAAAAAAATGACTAATAGGGCTGAAACCTAAGATAAGTAAGGAAATAACAACAGGGCATCTATCTGCCCTTGATGAGTTCAAGTCCCCAGAGACAGATGAAATACATTCACAAAGCATTGAAAAAATGGCAGATGTGATCACTGAGCCCCTGGCAGTGACCTTTAAATGATCATTAAAAAGGAGGAAAGTGTCACAGCACTGGAGAAAGGCAAATGGTGTCTTGGTTTTTCCCCAATAAGGAGGGAAAGAGGAGACTCTGAAAACTGCAGGCTCGTGAGCTTGACTTTGCTTCCTAAGTAATTTCTACATGTTACTAAAGGGATTGTTTGGGAGCATCTAGAAAGGGAAGCAGTGATCACAAAGAACCAGCATGACTATATCAAGAGTAGGTCATGCCAGACTAACCTCATTTCCTTTTTTGACAGGGTTGTCAGACTGGTGGATTAGGAAAGCACCCTGGACCCTGTTTCCCCAATTTCAGCATAGCACAGCAGTTGATAAAGTCTCCTGTGCTATTCTTGTGTACAAAATGAAGTGATGTGAGAAAGAACTGGTTAAAGGCAGAAGCCAAAAAGTACTCATTAGTGGTTCAATGTCAGCTTGGAAAGCAGGCTCTAGAAGAATGCTCCAGGGATCTTAGCTTGGATGAAGAAATAGATAGCATATTCATTTCCTCCCCCTATTTGGGGAAGGAGGGAAACTGAACCTATAATTTCATTGATACAGGCAGTTCTCAATGAGGAAACTTCCTCTACTAGTATAAATTAACATTCCCCTGCCTGTTCCTTTCCTAAAGGGCCTTGAGGGACACCTGATTCATTCTGCCTCATTTTGTAGGGGAGGGAAACTGAGGCTCAGAGAGGTTTCGAGAAATCACACAAATAACATTAACAGAGCCTTGATTCTAACCCTAGCCCTCTGAATCCAAACCCAGAACTCTTTCCACTGTACCATATGAATGGAGAGAAAGATAAAAGCTGAGGCTTTTGAGGTGAATGCTCAAGTCTTGCTGTCTGCCTTGCTGATGGAGAATACTAGATAGAGGAGAAAACTACAGTTGGGGTTGCAGCCCCTAAGGGGGTCCCAGCAATCACAAAGTATGAGATTCTCATGCTGCTATCTAGGTCAACTTACCAAGCATTCAGCCACATGTTGGGTAAGACCATGCACCAGTGATGGATGAGTCAGAGGAGCTCAAGCAAGCAAACATATGTACATGCATGTGCACCCATATGTAGCATGTGTTTATCCCAGCTCTACTCACAGTGGAGTTCCAATAGATAGAAAGAGAATCCAGGCCAGGGAATATCCTCTTATAAATGAGGTGGGCATGGGGAGCCCATCCAAACCACATCCTACTCAGAATCGTAGAAAGCTTTGCTACTATAAGCACCCAGAAATAGAACTGCCAGTGAAAAAAAGAGACAAATCATCTGGCCAAAAACTATAGGCCTGAAAACCCACCATTCCCTCTGCAGAACTGGGAGCCTTTACTGAGACAGGAAATCACTATTTAGCAAATCAATTCAAACCGAAGTCAGAAGGAGCATGTCCAACAGATTCTCATGAAGATTTGTGTTTCCGCTCATTTCATGAGTTTCCAGAAGGGATTATGCTTAGCACCCGAGAGGCCCACCTTCCATATGTTTTGCAGATGAACCCAATGACTCATCTTGCCTGTTGGAGAGAAGGGTCAAGCTGTCATTTCCCACCATCCACATTTATAAGCTGTAAGAATGTTGCCTAATGGGAAACATCCAAACAGGGCTTTTGCAAGTTTCATATTCTCTGTTTCCAGAGGAGAACTCTCCAGACTCAAAAGCATCTACTGTGTGGCATTAACTCTCCCTCCTCTGGGTCTTTTCATAGGCTGTCTCTCCTGCCTGCAATGTTCTCTCTCTATACATCTCCACTGCTTAGAACTCCTAATTCCCATCAAGGACCATCTCAAGCGCCATCTCCTACAAGAAACCTTTCCTGATTTGCCCACTTATTAGTACCACCCTCACCACAATGACCTTACATTGCTTTTATAAAGATCTTCTATTTACTTTTCTGTGTAGACATTCTGTCCCCATGCGCCCCTCCCCCATGGTCCCTCCCTGAGGGTAGGAGCTGCTTCATCTGTCTTCTGTGAATCCTAAGCACCTAGCACAGGGACCAGCACAGAGAGGGCCTTAAAAAGTGCTTTGCTGAACTCACATAGACACATCAACCCACATAGACTTACCAAGCATCTTCTATATTCCCAGTACTGGGTCAAGCTTTGGGATTATAGACTCATACATTTTGAGCTAGAAGAGATCTCAGAGGCCCTATAACCCAACCCTTTCATTTTATAGATGAGGAAACAGAGGCCCAGAAATGTGAAGTGACTTGTTCAAGACTGCATGGGTAGTAGTAGGTGGTGGAACCAAGCATTGATCCCAGGCCATAGGACCGAGAACTTAGAGTAGGAAGGGGCCTTCCCTAGAGGCCATCTAAAATAGCCCCTTCATTTTTATACAGGAAGAAACCAAAGCTTAGAAGGCTAAGTCGCTTGTCCAGGGCCACAAAGGTAGTCCGAGGCACCTCCAAGCTCTATCCACTGTTGCATCAAGCTTCCTCTCAGCTGACTCCTTGGACAAGGTGACCCAAAGCATGTGTTCAGTATGTGACCTTCTGAGATCCTGGGGGGGCACTGCTTGATCTTCACAAGTTAGCCCACTAATTCCGTTCACTCCTCCTGCTGTCACGACCCGACTCCAGCATGCTTTACCCTGAGCTGGGCTGAAGGCAACCCTGCCAAAGCCGTGTAGTGTTTGTGAGTCAGCCGGGGCAGCCTACCGCGAGTCACAGATGCTCTCATGCCAAGGCTCGTGTTTGCTCTGCATTTCAGTCGTTTTCCTGGCACGCACACTCTCTGCTTCAGCTCCCATGCACTCCAGGCTTGGAAGCCAGTCTGAAGCCCCCAGCCAAAAAGATCAGGCTGCGGGTGCGCAGATTTGGCTGCCAAGATGGTGGCAATGGTGGGATAAGAAGACTGCCCAAGCTCAGGCTTTGGAGAAGGCCACAACGCTCCCAGGTCTTTAGGGAACAGCCCAGCCAAGAGGGAGTATAGCATTCCTTGTATGACCCTGGATAAGTCATGACCTCACTGAGCCTCAATTTTCTCATCTGTAAAATAAGATCAATAATCCCTAATAATCTAGCTCACTGGGTGCTGTGAGACAAGCACTTTGTAAACTTCAAAGCCTTATACAAATATATGCCATTATTATTTAGGCCTCAGGAAAGAATCACAAAACAAAACCGCCCAGAAAAATCTTGAATTGTCAGTTTGGGGACTGGCCCCATGATTTCTTTGGTATAGGGAACTCCTGATAAGGAAACCCCTCTATTGATTCAGAGAAATACCTTCTCTCTAACTCTCTAGTCTCAGAAAGTTGCCTAGAGCACTGAGAGTTTAAGTGATTTTCCCAAGGTCACACAGCCAATATGTATCTAAGGCAGGACTTGAACCCAGCTCTCTCTGCTTCCAAGATTAGTTCTCTTTGCACTATATGAGGCTGTCTCTCCAACCATCAGTTACGACTTGTTATTTACATGTAGAAACTACATACCATTCCTAAGTTTTAGGCACTCTCTGCACTGAATTATACGTTATCTGGGTTATAGCTAGCTATTTGCAATTGCAGTAATGGACATTGTACTTTCCCATTCTCCATGTCAAAATCCACTGTTAGTTGTTGTTTGTCCTTCGATCGCAAAGAGGACCATGAAGTCAGGAAGGTGATGCCATGATTTGCAAGTGAATTGGGTTTAAGTGAGGGAGGGCTGTGCAAAGTCACCAGCCTTGCTTCCAGTGGCAAGATACGGATCAGGATGACTGGAGATGGCCCCCACGTCAAAAGCATGGAGTGAATGACAGCTGCCTATGGCTCTACAGGGTGCAGGGAAACAACCAATCAGCCGTCTGGCTTTACCAATTGCTGGTTCCCAGTCATTCTGTGGTTCTCCAGGCCACATTCAATCCAGCTCCATATTTCCAGAATCTCTATAAGTTTACCACGTTTCCATTTTAAATTACAGGAGAGCAGCTTTTGCTGATCAAGCTATGACTCCTCAGTGTGGGTCTCCCCCTCTCCAGTGATGCCAATTGTAACTCATCCATGCCTTCTCACCCCATTCCCTTCCACAGCTCCTCTCCAAGGAGTGCCAACCAGGCTAATGAGGTTGGGGAGGTCTTCTAAATCTCTTACTATTTCATGGATACTGATGGAGCACATGAGCTGTCCATAAGGCATCATACATTTCCTCATCATACAACCCACTCACCTTCTTTTCCAGTACTGCATCCCTCTGAGGACATCTTCTATGTTGCTTCTCATATAGCACTTCACTAGTAGTATGTAATGACCTACCTATGCCCATCCTGGGCCCCTCCATTGTCTCTTGAGTGACCCTTCAGCCAATCAGAAAGCACTTAATAAGCACTGACTATGGGCCAGGCACTAGACAGGTGGGGATAATGGTCTAGTGAACTAGACATAAAGTCAGGAAGAACCAAATTCAAACCTTGCCTAAGACACTTACTAGCTGTGTGACCCTGGTCAAGTCATTTAAACTCTGTGCCTTAGTTTTCTTATCTATAAAATGAGGGGATTGCACTCGATGACCTCTTAAGTCCCTGCCAGCCCTAAACCCATGATCCTATGAAAGCCAATATTCTCCTGCTGTCCCACATTCCCTGACTATTCCTTATTCCACCAAATCATTCGACCTTTTTTCCTATTTTTGATGGTAATAACTAATTAGAAGTGAGAGACCAGATTCACACTACACTTGTCATAATAAAGACATTTGGCCAAATGTTGTCAGGGGTAACATCACTGCCAAGAGCCTATTAGAGCTTTCCCAATTTTCATTTCGTTAAACTTCAGAAATGGGTGATGTTTCCCAACCAATGGCTCCTAAGATTTCAGAAGATGGCTGTCAAAGTGACCCCTTGAGATGAGTTCTACTGCCCATGAAAACTCAAAGTTCTTTTAAGGTCCCCAGAGAAAGGTCACCACCCCCTATAGCAGCATACAGCACAATTACATCCTTAGTACCAAGAAAGCCCCTCATGTTAAACAAATTGTCATTACCCAGCAAAATCTGTGCTAGTGGATGTTGGGGGAAGCATTGGACTGAGGCAAATGATGCTTTCCATGAGGTGCCGCATACACCATGATGGAGGAGTGAACATGTCTCCAGATGGCAAGATGGGCTTGCTTCCAAGCTCGATCAAATGGGGTGCTTTGCTGTCCCTCCCTTTCAGGGTTGCTTTTCTTTCTTTTGCTGGAAGGCAATTTCAAGAATAGCTCTCAGTATTAGTCTCAGATGTCCCCAGTCTCTTGAAGAAATGAGAAAATAGGGGAAAATCAAAAAGCACTTTGGAAAATGTCTCCCCAAGGAATAGCTCATGTTCTTTTGAGCTTTAGACAGAAGGGCGGGCATTGGGTGAAGATCATGTGGTACAGTGGAAAGAGCCTTGGATTTGGAGAACCTGGATTCAAATGCTACTTTTGGTGCTTACTACCTGAATGACCCCAGACAAGTCCCTTAGACTACCTGGGCCTCAGTTTGCTCACCTGTAAAATTAAGGATTAGGACCATATGGTTTCTGAGGTCCCTTCTGACTTTCAATCTCTGCCCTTGTGTTTCTGAGACATGAGAGCTGCTTTGGTCTGGACCTATAATGTCACTGACACGGAAACCTCCCGGCTAAAGGAGCCTTCCTTGAGCAATGCAAATTGGTACCTTCTCTGCAAGTTAAAGTCTTAAAGAGTTGCCTGAGGCAGGGAGAGTTTGGGTGACTTGCCCTGGGTAATGTGGCTGATATTGTCAAAGGCCAGATTTGAACATACCTTGCTGACTACGAAAACAGCAGTTCTCTATCCACTGCACCATGTTGGCAAACCACCAACTTTCCAGTGCCTCAGTCAACTCTCCAAGATTCTAAATAGCAGAGCATTAGAGGGAATTTTTCACATATACTGATGAAATCACAGGTCTGGTCAATATATAAATATATGTAATAGGGCTGTTTCACTCAACTCTCCCAACTCAATATAACTAACAAGATATTCTATGCTCAGGTACCTTTAAGTTATAGATTCAATAAACTAAAAGCAAAAGAGGTGTAAATAATTCCTTAGACACTTCTACTACACCAATCAATCAAGATGGGAAGAGTGAGATGCTTGGAGCCCTTGGCAAAATCAGATGACAAAATTTATGAGGATTGGTTGAAAGAATTCAACATACCTCTGGGCCTATGTATATCAAAGAAGATTTCAGCAACTGACTGGAGAGTTTAGCTTTGGGAGTGCTTTGAGGTGGCAAACATTTGTGCCTCTGTAACCAGAGGGCAGTGGAGGTGAGGGGGAAAAGGGAAGAAGCAAACCCTGAAGGAGCTTCACACTCCTCGCCCTGCCTGCCCCGACCATGTCATTGGAGAGGCTGGACCAGTAACACACAAAGCATCCAGTTAGAGGACAAACTAGGGATGGGGAGGAAAGGCAGCTTCAGGGAGCGGCACCTCAACAAGATGGGGGAAAAGGCTACACTCACCTCAAGGGAACTTACTGGGGACTCCAAGAAAGGAGAAAATTCTCAGCTCCCACTACGAACTTGTGAGATGTCCCTTTGCCACAAGGGCTTTCAGCTCCAATTCACTTCCTTCTGGACTTTGTACGTACTTGCAAGAGAGTATGGCCCAGACTTCTGTTGTTGTGTCTTGTTTGGGGTGGGGAAGTATACAAACATTTTCGGTATCATCCTAACAAATGCCCTCTTTTAAAAAGGTTAACTATGGCTGGGTGATCAATATTGGAAAGCACACCAGATGGGGGTTTGTGAGCAACCCACTCCACCAGAAAACCCACAAGGTTACCCCTAGAAACCTGAGGGAAAAGGAGTTAGCTGCCCTCTGGAGGACACAAACCACCATAAAATGTCGCTATTTTCTACATAGCCAAACATCCACACCGGCTCACCAGTGAGAAGCTAGATCTCACTCATATTTAGGCTCCTTGAGGACAGAGATGGTCTCCTTTATATCTGTATCCCTGCCCCCAAAATAAGTGCTTCTTGACTGAGGCTCTAAGAGATGAAATGACTTTCCTGTGGCCACATTGCTAGTAAGTATCTGACACAGGATTCAAATCAAAAAGAGTGGTATAAAAATGTGTTAGAGTAGAGTGGGCACTGGACTTCAGAGTCAGGAAGACTGAGTTCAAATCCTGCCCCTGGCACAGATTAGCTATGTAACTTTGGGCAAGTCATTTAAAATGTTCAGTGCCTCAGTTTCCCCATCTGCAAAATTAATAATAGCCCCTACCTCCCAGGGTTGTTGTGTGGAGCAAATGAGATAACTCATGGGAAGTGTTTTGTAAACCTTAAAGTGATATATAAAGGCTAGCTATGGTTATCATAGTATCATAGCTCTATCTATGGAAGGGACCTCAGAGGGCTTCTAGTCCAAACCCTTCATTTTACAGAAAGGGAAACCAAGGACGGGGGGAGGGTAAAGGGTCAAGAGACTTGCTCTCTAGCCACTCCCCACAAGTTTTCATTTATCTGACTTGGACCATCCCCCTTATGGTACAATTGAGTCTCCCTAGATCAGGTGTTCCTTCTTTTTTTAAAATCTTGACATTTTTGTTTTTTCACACCTCAAGGATTTCTCCCCCTCTTCTCCTCCCAGAAAGCCATCCCAAATAACAAGTAACATATTTTAAAGAAAAAGAAGAGGAAAAATAGCAAAAATATCAAGGATTCTTAACCTTTTTAGTGTCATGGAACCCTTGGTCAGTCTGATGAAACCTACAGACCCCTTCTCAGAATAATGTTCTTAAATGCATTTTAAATCAAGTTTTAAAAATAGGTTAAAAATTAATCATTAAAATGTTAAGACCCCAGGTTAACACCCCCTACTCTAGATTGAGGATACTATTCTCCCCCCCTTCTTCCACTATGGGAGAACTGGCTCCCACTTTAGAACAAGTAGAAGGATAAAGCCAAATAAAAAGAGTGCTCCTCCCCTCCCCCATGGGACTGGGGAGATGGATCCTCCCTGTTGGATGAGAACAGGAGCACGAGAAACTATATTGCTTAAACTGGGAGATTTGTCCTAGTCTGTTCCATTAGTCCGCCAATGATCTCCCCAAACAACACATATATGCTGTTGTTCAGTCACTTCCATTGTGTCCAACTCTTCGTGACCCTGTTTGGGGTTTTCTTGGTAAAGATACTGAGGTGATTTCCCATTGCCTTCTCCAGTTCATTTTACAGACGAGAAAACTGAGGCAACCAGGTTAAGACCCTTGCCCAGAGTCACACAGTTAGGAAGTGTATGAGGGTCAATTTGAACTCAGGAAGATGAGTCCTCCTGACTCCAGACCCAACACTCTATCCACTGTGTCACCTAGCTGAGATAGATAGATAGATAAATAGATGGATGGATGGATAGATAGATAACTGATAGGTATAGATTAAATGGAGATCAATATAGAGAATAAATGTATAAAGGGACAGACCAATGGATAGATAGATACATAAATAGATAGATGATAGATAGATAGATAGATAGATAGATAGATAGATAGATAGATAGATAGATAGACAGATAAAATAGAAGAAGGAAGGGTTTGATCTGCTGCCACCCTCCAGCTCCACCTCTCATGATTACACAGCAAGGGTGAGATGCAAAGTAAGATGTTGAAAGTGTCTAACCTGTGAGAGCTCGATGCCCCTAAGACTAATGTGCTCCAGAAAGACTGAGCAGGACAAGCCAAGGATGAGGAAGGCAGATTTGACAGTCTGTGGATTAAATGCTTGACATGATCAAGTTCCAATTTAGTGAGGAACACCCAAGCCACTACTCATTCAGGGTTCCCAGGTAGCTCATTAAACTTCTTCAATGTGTATAGGTTTTCTTTCTTCCCCAGGTCTCTGTCTCTGGCTTCTCTGTCTGTATCTCTCATGTTTCTGGACAAAGCTATTGGCAGCAGCAGGAGCCCTCTGTCAGGGTAGTAAATGAGGTGGCGAGGTGGCTAATTCATATTCCTCATCACACATGCTTTCCTGAGGCTACATGGGAACTAGTGAGTTTGGTGTTGGCTGTTTTGCAAGTAATTGCTCAGTTTCCACAGATGGAAATCTCCATTTGCAGGGTTTGGTGCTTCAAGCCTATAAGCCCAGCTATTGAGAAGGTCAAGCTTGGTGGATTGCCTGAGCTTGGCAGTCCTGAACTATTAAGTCCGGCACCAATATGGTGACCTCCCAGGAATGGGGGGGGGCAGGCAGCATCAGACTGCCTGAGGAAGGGAGAACCTGCCCTTGTTAGAAACAGAGCAGGTCAGAACTTCTATGCTGATCTATAGTGGAATCAGGCCCACGGGAGGCCACTACACCTCCAGTCTGGCCTAGAGAGAGATCCAGTCTCAAAAAAAAATCTTCACTTGGCCTCTGCCTACACCTGATGATTATGTAGACATGAAGGGAAGAAGCCAAAGGAAACTGAGGCCATGAACTAACCCCCTCTTCTTCTCAGATGAAAGAACAGAGGTTATAAACAGTGAGATCTTCCTAACGTCGCACACAAGGTAAGTAGCAAAGCCAGGATTCACTCCAGAGGCCCTGGCTCCAACTCCAGATCTCTCTCCACCAACTTGGCTCTTCCGTTAGAGTGTAAGCTCCTTGAGGGAAAGAACTGTGTTTGTTTCTTCTTTGTCTCTCTAGCATTTTATGTAGTGCTGACACATGGTAAGTTCTTGACACTCATGGAACATGTGTTGAAAAAAAAGCTACGTGTTCTACCATGGAAGGAGGCTTGGCCTAACAGTTCAAGTAGAGACCTTGTTTATTTTTATTTTTCAAAATATATTCTGTGGATGACTTCTGTCTCTAGCTCATAGTCATTCCTGGGGAAAGACCCTCAGCTCTGCAATGAACCTTCCTTTCTAACAAAGCAAAGCAACTGGGCAAAAAAAAAAACAAAATCTGCTACATTAACCATGTCTAGGGAGGCATATGACCTCAGTCCTCTGAAGCAGGCCCTCTACTCTCCAGCACAAAATTAAAAAGAGAATTTCACTAATAAGTGTCACAGGTTTTCTACTGCTTACTCTGAAGGTTTTCTGATTTTCTGTTTGGCACTGTACTTGTATTTCCTTTAAGAGGAAACAGAATTAAGATGGATTAAGATTAAGAATTAAGATTAAGGAGAAGCCCCCTGACCTTACTTCTAAGGTTAGTTCACTTCAAGGGACTCTTAAAAACTCCTGTTCACCAACCATACACACCAAGACCAGAAAGTTCAAGGCAGGAGTGGGGAACCTGTGGCCTCGAGGCCACATGTGGCCCTCTAGTGTGGTCCTGCCGCACTTGAGGACCTACAGGGCCATCTGTTCCCCACCTCTGGCCCAAGGGAAGCCCACGATGAGGAAGATCCTTTGATAGGGTTTCATCTAACATTCTTCGTCTACCTATTAAATGTCGAATTTTCTTGACAGGTTCAAATAGGTCTGTTGAAAAATGAAAAGGGGGCAGCAGTTCCTCCCCATCACTAATAGCGCAGACTGGGTTTCTCAGACTGCTTTTCATTCACCTGCAGAGAAAAACAGCTTTGGCTGTGCATTGACTAATATTGATAAACTTAACTCTTCCCAGCAATACAAGGATCTAAGACATCTCCAAAGGCCTTATGATGGAAAATGCTATCCACATCCAAAGAAAGAACTATGGAATTTGAATGCAGATGGAAGCATACTATTTGTTATTTTTTTCTTCTGTTGTGTTTTGTTTCCTCTTTCTGGTGGTTCCTCCTATTGGTTCTAATTCTTACTTACAACATCACTAATGTGAAAATATGTCTAAGAGGAATGTATAGGTATAGCCTATATCAGATTACATGCCATCGTGGGGAGGGAGGGGGAGAAAAATTTAAAACTCAAAAGCTTATGGAAGTGATTGTTGATAATTCAAAATAAATTAATAAAAAAAGAAAAAGAAAAGAAAAATAGCTCTGGCTAGAAAGTTTCCATATTTAAATGGCCATAGATGTAATGAATTCATAAAAGTGAGTGGGCTGTACTTTCCTACCAAATCTGACTTGTGGAAACCCCAAGGACAGCCAGTAACCAGTGGGATGGTTCAGTGTGTACCTCGATACTTCCTTCCCCTTTTTCAAGAGATCTCATTTTCAGGGCCTGGGCTATACTCCGACCCATATGGTCCTAACATTATGACAGCTGGTTAATGGCTTCGGAAAATGAGGTCAGAGGGACCTGCTGCCTCTAGGAGAGCCGAGCCATTCCAAGGTGGATGTTCTCTCGCTGCTGAAGATCACAGGGTCTCCGGTGCCGAGGGCTCCTCTGTAATTCAGCTACAGGGAACACCACGGTCTTGGCTGCTGGGCCAGCCCCAGGCTCAGATCCACCAGGCAGCAGATGACACGCTGATTGTGACAGCCTGCAGTCCAGTGGTTTATCAGCAGATGTTTTCTATATTGTTACATAAAAGATGCTAATTCGGGATCCCCTTTAAAGTGATGGATAAAATCCTCTCTGGAGAAGAAAAAGCTAACAGAGGCTTAGGGGGCCCTCTGGGCACCCCAGGCAAATGGCACAATTACAGAATGGGGAGAAGGGCCCACTTGGGCTCCAGTCATGAGGGAAGGAGAAGCACCCATAGGTCCCCCAATTGGCACCCTCTAAATTTTCTACCTTGGGGTAAAGTAATCCTAAATACCCTGCCCAAAGAGTTTAGGCTCTGAGATTAATATAGTTAAAAGAGCGCTGTTTCTGGAGTAAAAGGACTTGGGTTCAGATCTCACCTCTGACCCTTACTATCCATGGAACTTTGGGCAAGTCATTTAGCTTCCCTAGGCCTCAGTTTCCTCACCTATAAAATGAATGAGGTGGCCTGTGGGTCCCTTCCACTTCGAGACCCAAGCTCCTATGACACCCTTTGAGCTGGAAGCATGCTTGTGGAATGGGGACGTTGATAACTGGGACCCTGCAGGGATTCAAAGTTTGTGAAACACAGTGCGATATCTCATTTGAGCCCCAGAACAGAGCTATGAGGAAGGCTCTGCAGGTAGTATAGTGTCCATTTTACAGATGAAGAAACTGGGGCTCAAAGAAGTTAAATGACTTAGTTGTAATAACACAGCTAGCAAGTGTCTGAGATAAGAGCTAAACCCAGGCCTTCCTAACTCTGGGGGCAAGAGAGAGAGGAGTGGGAGGGGGAGAGAGACAGAGACAGAGACAGAGAGAGAGAAAGAGAGAAACAGAGAGAGAGACAGACAGACAGAGACAGAGAGACAGACAGAGAGACAGACAGAGAGACAGACAGAGACAGAGGAGACCAAGCTGAAACCAGACTGCAGTCACCTCATGGCTGCCAGCTGGCCTTCTCTGGAGTTCATTGTCACCTTTGACAGAGTAGGCCAAGGCCTGTCATCAAAGTTCTCAATCTTCCTAGGGGCTGGGGGATAAATGCAGGTCTCTGGGGTGAGGGGGGTGCTCCAGAGGCCAGAGAAAAGGAGGAACATCTCTACCAAGGAGAAGCAAAATCTCTGATGCACAATGTCAAGGCAGCTGCCTTGGGCAGTTCTGGGCCCTCTCCCACCACCTTCTCCTCCTTTTCCTCCTCTTCTTTTCCCCCTCCTTTTCCTCCTTTTCATCCTCCTTCTCCTCCTCACTGAGCACAGTCCTCCAAAGTGCCCTGGGGGTGACCCACCTGAGGGCTGGAGTTTTGTTTTTTCAGTTCCACCTCACATAACCTTTGTTTTGGCAGGGGAGAGCAGAGGGAAACTTTCTGGCAACTAGCAAGAAAACCTAGAGCAAACTGTACCAAAAAAGGAAAGGGATGAAATCTGTCCTAGAATTGAAAAAAAATGAAATAAATAAAAATTGAATTTAATTGAATCTTTAAAAGAAAAGAAAAGCGGGGAGAAAGGAACAGTATTTTGGAAAAGCTACCTAGAAGAGGGCTGCTTTTCCATGATTTCATTTGTGGTGATGACTAACACCCAAGATCATATGAGAAATGATAGGTTGCTATTCTGGGCAGAGTCCACCCTTGATAAAGGTTTGGGGAGAACCAGATTGCAGTGGGAAGAAGTGCCAGATTTGGAGCCTGCGGACCTAGGTTCACATCCCAATTCTACTACATACTACCTGTGTGAGCTTGAGCATGTCACAACCTCCCTGGGCCTCAGTTTCCTCACCTGTAAAATAATAAGGTTGAACTAAATGGTCTTTGAGGGCCCTTCCAGCTGTGATCTATGATAACAGCAGGTAGCACAGTACCTGGCACATAAGAGGGGCTTAATAAATGTTTCTGGATTGATGGTTGACTTATGACCTGGGTTCGTACCCTGCTACTTACTATATGTATGACTTTGGGGAAGTCCCTTAACCTCTCTGGGCCTCAGTTTCCCTATCCATACGATGAGATTGGACTGGATGGTCTCAGAGGGCCTTTCCAATTTTAGTTCTATGATCTTGTGATTGTAAGGAGGGAAAGGAAAGGAACAGTTAGGGAGGAAGAAAGGGAGAATTGAAGGATCAGAGATTTCGATGTGAAAGAGACCTAGAGGGACATAGAGTCCAACCCTCTTAGTTGATAGATAAGGAAACTGATTCCTAGAGATGCAAAGTCATTTGCCCAAGGTTGCACAGGGACAAAGCATCAGAGCCAGCCCTTGAACCTAAGCCCCGTGACTCCGATGCCAGGGAATGCATGCAATTCTGCTCACACTCACCATGTACATGCCTTTGGAGAAAAACTTGATGTAATTTAGAGGTTACAGTGTTCCACAACTCTCAAACACCACCACTGAAGGATAAAGACATTGGGAAGATGGCCCTTGGGTTCATGGAAAAACTCATGGCCCTCAAAGGAATTTCTCAATTTCCCTAGATTAGACCAGACATTTCACTGATTTAAGGAACTCCCAAAGGAGGAAATTCCATCTAGCAATGTAATGGCACCTTCTCTGAAAATTATGGTCCTAAAGAGATGCCCAGAGTATGGCTATATGGCTTGCCCAGTGTCCCAGAGCCAGTAATGAGACTTGGACAGTCAGAGATGGGACTTGAAGTCAGGTCTTGCTGGCTCTGCAGCGCCCCCTGCCATTACAAGGCTATTCACTAACTTCTTGAAGTCTAAATGTGACTCATCTGAAAGGTTGTCGTCTTAACGACAAATGCAAAGGAAGAAGAGAGGTTGTCTCTGTGGATGCTTAGATGTCCAAAGTTCAGCATACACTGAACTCAAGTGATGGGTCCCCATTACTCCCTCCCATATTCTAATCTCTTGTCAATTAATTGTCAAGATGAGCACCCAGATCTCCCGGACACCAGAATCAACAATCCCTGCTCATGATTTCCACTTAGGATGAAAAGCCTTTGAATGGAATGCTAGTTCCCCCAGCTCCCAGGCCTTGACAGAAGCTTCTTTTACCACACTCACTTGCTCTAAGCCCATGCCCACCAAAGACCCTGCCCATCTATAATTGAGTACTTAGTACTTCACTCTTTACTGCTGACTGACCTCTCTGAGGCACTTAACAGACACTAGCTCTGGGGGGGGGGGGGGGGAGGAGAAAGGATCAGCTTTGAGGCCAAGAAGACTTAGTTGGGTTTAAGTCTTGCCTTTGACATATACAGGCTAAGTAATCCTGAGCAAGCCACTAAGCCCCCTAAGTGCCAGGCAGCTTTTGAAGACTACTATTTGGAGAGAAGGTAGTGACCTGCACTGATAGCGGGAGTTCCCTCACCTGGGAGTTCCCAGTGCTGATTGCATCAAAGGGCCAAGCCCTCTCTCACTAAGCTCAATAACAACACTCAATGAGGTGCTATGGATAGTAGTGTTCCTACTCTACAAATGAGAAAGGAGAGGCTGAACGATGCTGAGGTACAGCAGACAATTCTCAACCCACCCACCCCTTCTCCACCCCATGCAGATCTTTGTGGGGCACAGTCATAAACTGAGGCTCATGAAATTCATCTCATCCGTCTAGAAGCATGTTTTGTATGGTCTCTGTTTAGGCCAAGGCTATAAAAAGCATAGCAGATGCTTCCAAACTTCAAGGCAGACAAAGAGATGACAAAGGGGAAGGAGGAAGGTAGCAGCTGCCCCCCACGCTTGGGACGTCCTCCATCCTCAACTCTGCCCATTCGAATTCACGGCTTCCTTCAAAGCCCAGCGTGGGGGCCACCTGCTACATGAGGCCTTTCCTGATCCGTGCCCCACCCTCCACTTGTCACTGTTCTCTCTGACCCAAAAATATTTGTGTATTGACTTTGTACGTCTATATCCCTGTACATATTGTATCCTTCCAATAAGATGTCAGCACCTTAAAATCAGGCACAATTTTGGTTTTGTCATTGTTTTCCCAGAGACTAGCCTGAATTTAGAGTCAGGGCTTAATAAGTGCCTTTCGGATGGAGAAGAAGGATAGCATGAAATAGTTTTAAAATAAAAATAAAAGGCACTAGCTATAGAGTCAGAGGACCTGGATTCAGATCCTACTTCAGATATCTACTAAATATGTGACCTTGGGTAAGTCATTCCCTAGACCCTAGTTTTCTCATCTGTAAAATGAAGAGGTTGGATTAGGTGGCTTCTGAAGTCCCTTCCGACTCTCTATCTATGACTCAATGGTCCAAATGGCCCAAGAGAAGCAAAGACTGCTTTCTTAGAGGCAGAATGACATTACTGAACCCCCCAGGTTCAAAGAAGCCCTTCAAAACTTGAACCATTCATGAGAAATCTGCACAACTCACCTCATCTTACTCCCCCACCCAGCTCAGTCTTCAGAATGCAGCAAATGAGTGCTTAAGAGACGGCAGCTTCTCAGAACCGCCCGACCTTGAGTTTTGGTAATTTCCCAAGCCCTGAAAGGTTCAGGTAGGTAAACAGGCAAAGAGGCTCCCAAGATGAAAACAATTAGAGAGCTGAACTCCAAATCCATGATCTCCAAGGCCCCCCACATGGACAAGATGCATTTTGAAGTCATGAAACATTGGCCCAGCCTATTAAGGCCAATGCTATTTGATGAAGCCCAGAAATGAGCTGGGCAGATCTATCCATAAATACTGGATTAGTGGAAAAGTTCCTCCTCGGCACTTGGGGGTTCTCCAATGAGGAATGGAATGAGAGTATAAAAATCTAATTCCACTTCTCCCCTTTTTATTAGGCTCAGCTTCTCAGGAGATAAGCAGCCAGAATCACAGCCTCTCTGGGTGAAGTAATAACGAAAACAAGGATTGCCAGCCAGCACTCGATCTAAATGGGGTAGCAAGGCCAATTTAAACAGGGCCATGGGGGGAGGGAGGGAAGAAAGACAAAGGGTTTTCTAAGAAGAGCCTGGAAGCTGGTTGCCTTAAGGAAAACATGTTGTCTGAGAATGTTGTTTTGATTGCTTTGTTGAGAAGATTCTAGAGCTTCAAAGTCTTTCCTAATGGGGCATCACCAAGGGCATAGCCTTGTAGGTCAGCCTGAATTACTCTACCAGCATGGAGGCTGACCATACTGCAAAGATGCCCATTTCTGATCTGCTGCCGCCCACAGTGCTCTCGACCTTCAGCACATTCCAAGGAGATCAGTGAGGATGCATGAGATTTTTCTTAAACTTCCATGAGAGTCTGCCCTTTGCCCAGAAAATAATGAAAAGAAACAAAGAACCGGTGCAGAGCGGTCATTAAAGTGTGGGGCTTGAAGTCAGGAAGTGTGGGTTCAAATCCTGCCTCTGCTTATAAGTAGACCCAGGTTTTTCTAGCTCCAAGACCAGCACTCTACCACCCAGTGACTTAACTTACCCTTTCCCTGACTCCAGGAAACCATCTAAGGTACATAGGAGTTGCTGATGAACATACGGGAAAGAAGTTCCACACTAAGAGTACCTGCACACCGATGAAATTACAGATGAGAGAATAAGAGACAGAAATGGAGAAAGAGGAAGACAGAGAGGGGAAAACAGAGACAGAGAGAGAAGGAAGGAGAAAGAGAGGGAAGGAGAGAGAGAAGAGATAGCAGAGGGACAGGAAGACTGAGCAAGAGAGGAGGAAGGGAGGGAGGGAAAGGAGACAGAAAATGGAGAGGAGGGAGAAGAGAGGGAAAAGTGAGAGAAGATGACAGAAAATACAGAAAGAGATGGAGGGGGAATCGAAAGAGGAATAGAGACAATGAAAACAGGAGAGGGAGGGGAAATGTAATACAGAAAATGAGGGGAAGAACAAGAAAGATCCAGACTACACAAAGGAAGAGATTTATACCGCAGAGTACAACACTTTGTCCACCTCCAAACGAAATTTTTCATTTTGACAACTGGCCTCTGTCCAAATGAAGGCCTAAAACCAGCTGTTTAAGAAAGCAACTGAGAGTTTCAGATTCTGGTTATGCTAAAAAAGAAAAAGAAAAAGAAAAAGAAAAGAAAAGAAAAGAAAAGAAAAGAAAAGAAAAGAAAAGAAAAGAAAAGTTCTCTGCCTGCATCTAGATAAACCTCTTGAAGGAAATAGTCTTAGAAAAAGAACAGCAGTGGGTTACCTGGAAAGGTAAGATGGTGAGACCATGGCTGTGTGTATATTATTAATGTTGATCATGGAATTTCTAAACTTTACTGTTTAAAAAAACACATTGGGTATCTTTTCTACCATTATCAGGGTTATCACAGAGAGGCAGACATGCAAATTGTACAAGGCTAGCATTCAGATACCAAATTAAGAAGAAATATTATCTTTTTTAAGTAATAGTTGGGGGGTGAAGGGTTGGAGGGGGGAAAGAACCACAACTAAGACAGATTATCTTTTTAAGAGAGTATTAAGCCTTAGCTCTCACATTTTGTTTTGTCAAAAACAACCAGCAGAAAGGTTTCCTCTCTTCCTTCGTATTATCACCAGTTTCTCTCCAAATCAAAATTCTTTGAATTTGCTTTAATTCATTTGTTTCTATATTCATTGGAGAGCCACCAAGGAAGGTGGGGAGAAGACTGTGAATGCTCTGCTCTTGTCATTCAAGGCCCTCAAACTGTTTTCATGAGTTTGTCTGCATGTTTGCTTCAAGGAGGCCTCCTAGAAGGGATTTTCCAATAACTCTGTCATCCATGTTCAATTTCAAAAATGTAGAATGCATCATTCCAATGGAATTTGGCTCAAAGTTCCTTTTAACGTGAAACCCTGACATTACTTTGACAAGCGAGAGCAAGCTGTAAAGTTATAACCCTAAATGATGCTTCCCTCCTTTACCTCCTCAAACTACTTTGTATTGACTTATCCATGTTTGCTTCACCTATTTCAATGGAAACTCCTTGGGGTCATAAACTGGCTGGCTTCTTATATTTTTATTGTTAGCACTTAGGACAGTGCCTAGCAGCTTAATAATTTTTTCATGCATTCATTTTGAGATTAAAACAAGATTGGGATACTAAAACAATGCTAATTCAGAAAAACATAAGAGTTTGGTTTAACTTCCAAAAAAATCTCAAAATACAAGAAACAATGGGTAAATCTTTGGGTGCTTGGACAGGGCATAGGCATCCAGGGGGGCAGCTGGTCCCCTTGCTATAAGGAGACTTACCAATCACAACCAGTGGCTAGAGATGGAAGATGGGATTCTCCTACCCCCCCCCACTGCTTTCAGTCTTCATTCTCATTTAGAAAAAACAGGGTCACCTCCTTCAGCAAAGAGTCCCCATTTCTAGTTCCATTCGTGCCTTTGCCTTGGTTTCTGGCTATCTCAATCTGTCCTCTGGTCTCTTTGGTTCTCACCATTATTTAAGATGCCACATGATGATTGCCCCATGCAAATCAGATTGGCATCCATGTGTGAATGAGGGGCCCAGAAATGAGACTGTATCCTGGCTATATGGGGCTGCAGCTATGTCCTTGTCAGCTACAATGACTTAGAATGACGAAAGAAGGGGGGGAGGGGTCATCAGCAGATTCAAAAAGGAAAAGATCCCATTAAGTCACCAATACCACCATTATTAAATATTAAAAACAAAAAAGGCAATCTCACATAGTGAAGAGGGAGCTGGACATGTAGTCAGGAAGATCAAAGCTTGAGTCCTGTCTCTAACACTAACCAGCTGAATAACCCAAGACAAGTCAGTTATGTCTCTCAGCCTCACTTTCTTCTTACGTCAAATGGAGGAGAAGGTTGGACTGAAGGTCTCTTCCAGCTCCCAATCCTATGATCCACCTCAACCCTGACCAGCTCACCCCCATGAGTAAGCCTTCGTCTCCTTTGGCTGAAGGGCCTAAATACTTAGTGCAAAGGTATATCAATTTAGAGGTGTACCTTTGTAGAATCTTAAAGTTGAGAGAAAACTCATGAGGCATCCGGTCTGACTCATTCCTGAAAAAGAATTCCTTCCCCCTTACTGCAGACCGAGAAGTTATCTTTGACCTATGGAGGCTGTCCATTCCACATTGGAATAAGCCTTTATATAGTACCCTCTATTTGCCAAGCTAAGTGCTTTACAGATATTATCTCATTTGACCCTCACAACAACCCTGTGAGGTAGGTGCTATTATGATCTCCACTTTACAGTTGAGGACACTGAGGTGACCAACAACAGCTCCATATGGAATAGGGGAGTGACACGTTCAGACCTGTACTGTACAAAAATCATTTTAGTGACTGAATGGGGTAAGGATTGGAGCAAGGAGAGACTTGAGGCAAGCAGACCCCACCCCCACCCCACACAGGCTATTGCAGCAATCCAAGTGTGAGGCAATGAAGGCCTGCACTAGAATGCTGAAGTGACCCACCGTAATCTGGTAACCAGTATCAGAGGTGATCATCAGATCAGTGATGAGCTTTATGACGCGTTTGAGACATTACATGATATACAACTGTAAATAGAGTATTTCTAACACTGAGCTAATCTACTCAATTTGGTCAAACCAAGAGTCAGTCCGTGAAAATCAATTACACTGGTTATTTGGTCCAATAGAGTTTGTAAAAAGACCAGCTGTGTGGCTGAATTTGTAACTTTTCACTGGTTCGGTCGGTATTGTCTACGTACAGCCAGCCTTAGCTCCAGACTTTCCAGATAAAGAGATAGTGTGGAAAGGGAAGGGGATTTTCTAAAGGAATGGATTGAATATTTAATAAACATGCTTGTTGATCTAGGTTGCTTAGGTGCTTAATTATTGTTGCTGTTTGTACCTGTTTCTGAAAAGGACCAATGATGCCACAGGTGATGTCTTGACTCACACGTGAATAGGATTTAAGTGAAGCAGAGTTGCACCAGCCTTGTTCTCTCTTCTTGAGTCATTGAAGTCCAGTGGCAGGACAAAAGTCAGGATGACAGGTGATGACCCAGGATGCAGTGGATGACCTCAGCATCTTCAATGTGTGACCAAGCCCTAAGCGTTCCACAGAGCCCGCTTCAGCCACTTTCATGGCTGCAGGAACAAACTGTTCTCATCTGCCCATTCCACTGGGTGAAGTCTTTCTTTGCTTGAGGCAGACATCCCCTTAACTCACTGTCAGAAGTAAGGCTTATCGTCTACCCTCGATCTGATTTAGCCGTCTGTTGAGACGATTTACCAGGGTATGGCCACTGCACATGCTATGGCTTCTTGGATGCTTGTTGACTTGGCTAGAATGCAATAATAGCATTTGGCTATGTCTTTGGGAAGGCTCTTCCTGGCACATTACCTGTGGGAATTGTACACATCCTCCAAAGACCAACTCAAATGATCCTTCTCATGAAACCTTCCCCGATGTCCTCTCCCCAGATCTGGAAGCCATCTCTCTTCCTTGAGATTACCAAAGTGTTTCCTTAGTGCTTCTTTTACACATTTATCAAAATCTAATTTGCATACACCTTACCTAGCCTTGTGGATTATGAGCTTCTTAAAGGCAGGGACTCATCTGTTTTTCCATCTTTATATTCTTCTTAGCACTATGCATAATGCCAGACCAAGAACCTGACAGTAGCTAGAATGGAGAATCTGAGTTCAAATCCTACTTCTGACCATCAGAAGCTGTGTGACCTGGGCAAGTCCTTTAACCTCTCTGAGCCTCCATTACATCCTTGTCTGTTAGAGGGGGAATGAATAATCCCCCGTATTACCTACCACATGGCATCCTTGTTTGGTGCCAATGAGATAATGGATATGTCACTTTGCAAACTCTACAAATGTAAACTATTATTAGCCAACATCCAATGAATGATGAATGAACCCAATGATGGAAAACAACGGGCTGATTGTATAGGGCAAAAGAATCAGTCAAGAGAGGTGTTTGCATCTGGACCACAAAGGCACCATTTTATTGACAAAATATTTTTATTTTTAAGCTGGCAATTTGGGCATTGGGGGCACAATGACCAAAATATATGTAGCCTGAATTTGAACATGCATCCTCAGGAGGAGCAAAAGAGATTAAAAGATTACCAATAATAGACACAATAATAAATCATCATCATAAATTTAGAACTGGAAAGGACCTTAAAGGTTATTGAGTCTAAGTCATTCATTTTATAGATAAGGAAACTGAGGCCCAGAGAATTTAGCAGATGCCTAAAGTTAGTGAACAGTAGAACTAGGATTTGAACCCAAGAGCTCTGACTTCAAGTCCAGCATACTTTTCACAGTACAAAAGCTCCCATGGACACAGCACCATAAGGTTTGCAAAACACTTCATACATATTATCCCAATTGAAATTGTTGTTTTCAATTGAAATTCACAACAAACCTAGGAGGTTGGTGCCATTGTTTTATACCCATTTTACAGATGAGGAAACTGAGTAACTTCTCCAGAGTCACAGAGCTAGTAAGTGTCTGAGATGGGATTCAAATACAAGTTTTCCTGACTCCAAGCTCAGAATTTATTCTATCTACCTGGAAGAGACCTCAGAGGCCACGTGGTCTGGCCCTGTCCCTATACAGATGAGGAAACTGGAACCTAAGAAGGTTCAGGGACTGGCACAAGGTCACATGGGTAGTAAGCATCACAAGTGAGATTCGAACCCAGAGAAAGTGCTCTCTCCACTAGACTATACTCCCTCTCTAATGGCTCATCTGCCATACATTCTTGTCATCAGAACAGCACCAGATCAGCAGTCCATTAAGACCCAAATGACTTTCAATACCAACTGTGGAACCTCATATACAGAAGATGGAATAATAAGCCAGTATGACCTCACTCAACCATAATTATAAATGGAAAACAATTAAAACCATGATTCACTTCCATTTTTATTTCCAAAACAGTCCCTTTGCACTTATTCTGATGACTGAGAAAGTGTGCTTGAAGGCCAGAAATGAAGAACACATATCCATAAGGCATTCTGCAGGTCTCATTACAATTCATTTTATCCATTTGGCTGGCTTCCTCGAGATGGAGCCTGGCCGTAAATGCATCGTCACATTCATTTGGCAGACTTCAAAGTGCTTTTTTCCCCCTTCTTCCTGCCACAAACACAGAGTTAAGGAAAGCTTTGAAAGACTGAGATGCCTCATTATTTCCACTAGAGAGTATAGATTTGCATTCATTAATAATTGAGACTTGAATCAGACACAGTATTTTGAAGTTACTCTTCAACTCGCCAATGGGTGCACAATTTCACAATGATTAAATGCTAATAGGTTCATTTGAAACTTTCTTTATTATTTTCCTGAAAATGGTCTCCATCTGTTGCCTATGTACCATATATTCTTTGCCCGTTGTGGGTATGGCTTCAGACAACATGTTTTAAGCTTTTCTTTGGTGCTCAAGTCTACTTTGTGGACCTTAAAAGAGGTGAATCTGGAAAACAATAGAATGGTTATCTTCTTTTCCACCTAAGTAGGTCTGTGGATAAAGGATAACTTTTGAACCCTACATGGATGCCATTGGTATCCTTACACTGTCAAGAGAATACAAGGAAGGTGCTCAGTGCACTGGGAGGATAGGCAGGCAAGGATGGGCAATATTCCAAATTGTTGGAGGAATAATCCATATCCATGAGACCATAGACCCATAAGAGTATTAGAATAATTACAAAGTACTTTATCACAACAAACTCTTGAGATAGATAATCATAATCATGATGGTAATAGTTTATATCTGCATGTTGTTATAAAGTTCACAAAACAATTTAGGTAGGTAGCATTATTATCCCCACTTCACAGATAAAGAAACTGAGACACAGAGAATTCAACATACCTCTTGTCAGATACATTGTAGAAGGGACTATTATTGTTTAATCAATCTCCAAGGACTTACTATGGTGCCAACCACTGTGCTAAGTGCTAGGGATACAAAGAAAAAGCAAAACTAGTCCCTGCCCTTAAGGACCTTACATTCTAATGGAGAAGCCATCATGTATAAATCAGTATTAAAATGAAGAGCAGATGGAAGATCGCTTTAGAGAAAAACCTCCTAGTCGCTGAGGGGACCAGAAGAGTTCTCTTGCAAAAAGCTGCATTTGAGCCAAATCATCTTGAATGAAGCTACCCATTCCAGGAGACACGGGGGAGAAAGGAGGGTTTTCCAGGCATGAAGAATGCCAATGCAAAGGCAGGCCAGTACAACTACATAGGAGAGCATTTGGATGGAGAGTAATATGTAAGAGTATGGGAAAGATTGGAAGGAGCCAGGCTGTGAGGCCTATATTTGATAATAGAGATAATAAAGAGCCACTGTATTGGTTGAGTAAGGGGTGACATGGTCATATCTATGCTTCAATAAAATCACTTTGGCCAGTGAGTGGGTGGATGCACTTGAAGCAAGGCAGCTGACTAGGAGGCTATTGGAATAGTCCAGGGGTGAGGACCGGAGGACCTGAACTACCCAGACACCTGAGCTAATACTACTTTGGATAGGCTCTAGAATGTTTGCATGACCCTGGGTAAAGCACTTAACTCCTCAGCTCTAGGCAACTCTTTAGTTGGAGAGAAGCATTGGCCTACTTTGATAGAGGGAATTTCCCTAACTGATAAAATCTCAGGGCCCCAGGCAGCACTTCATAAATTGTGGGTCACAATTCCATATGGTGATGCATAACTGAATGTGGGGGTCATGAAATATTTGGCAACAGTAAAAAGCTTCTGAACGCACAATGACCAATCAAATGCATAATGAATCTGAGGTGTCTGAAAGTGACTTCACTACAGCCGTGGGTCTGAAAACAACATGGATGATTATAAAATCAAAATATCCATCAACTCTGAAAAACGTTGAAGATGCTTCATGTCCTACAGTATCAAATATTCCTCCAAGATTTCATTCTTCATGTAAAAATAAACAAGCACATCTATCTCATTAGCATGCAAATTTGCTTTCATCTTTAATAAACGGTAAAATTATACGTATACCAAAGAATTGTTTTAAAATAAATTTATTTATGATTTATTATCAGTAAATGTTTGATTTATATACCTATTTTATATGCCTAGATACCCAGGGTCGCATAAAAATTTCTCTGCATAAAGGGGTCCAGAGTGGAAGAAAGTTTAAGAAGCCCTGTACTAGACAGTGGAAACTCCTTGAGGGCAGACACTATTTATTTTTTACTCTATATGCCCAGAGTCTCATACAGAGCCTCCTATACAATCGGAGCTTAATAAATATTCATTGGAATGACTTGAATTGGCTTACAGGCAGGCTCAGAGGACAAGACAGAGAGATGCCTCATCAGAGCTATGGGCCACAACTGCTGCTTTCCTGGCCCAGAATTAGCTAATTTTGCCTTGATGATTGTATTAGCACAGGGATAATTAGAAGGAAAAAAAATGACCCAAAAAAGGAAAATTCAGTGGAAAGTAAAGTTGAAGTATTCTGGGAGAGCTATCCATCTCTTTCCAGAGATTTGAATCATCTTTCATGCTTAATAATTACTCAACATGACCTATCAAAATTGTACACATGGAGAGAGCCCTGAATTTAATATTCTGAAGGAAACCACAGAAGCTGAGGGCCCAAAGCCATTTGTCCATTTCACGAGTTTGTTCTCTTAATGAACAGCAAATGATGCAGCTGGTCTAAATGAGTCGGCTAATATATCATGGAAAGGCACACATTCCATGACATGGAAGATTTTCAATAGAGAAGGTGTCTCCTGTCAAGAGGGGAAAATGAATATTTCAGGTTGAAATGGATTTTGGCCTTCCACTTCAAGTTGGCTTTTGATTAATTTTTCTTGGCTGATCAATGTTTTTATGAAAATAAATTGGGGGGGGAAGGAGGAGGAGAAAGAGAAGAAGGAAAAAAGAAAGAAAGAACTATCATTTATGCAGTTCTTTAAGGTTTGCAAAGTATTTTTCACCCTTTATCTCATTTGATCCTTTCAACAACCCTAGGAAGTAGGTGCTATTATTATACCTATCTTACAAGTGATGAAACTGAGGCACTGAGAGGTTGTGATTTGTCCAGGATCACACAGCTGGTAGGAGTTGACCTCAGGTGATCCCAAGTCATCCAAGTCCAACACTCTATCCATTATACCCCCTAGCTTTCCCTTGATGGGATATTTGAAAGACAGGTACCAGTTTGCCATCTGGCTGGCCTCATGTTAAGTAGCCCCCAAAGCATCTAAACGAGAACTGTTAACTGCTCAGAATGTAGAGAAGTAAATTCTTAGCCTTCCTACATTCTTATTAATAATCAACTCTCTCTTTCCCTAATGCATTCCCTTATGTGGTCTTGACATTTTGAATCTTTCCAAAGTCATTCTTTCCAACTCTTGGGAGTAACGCCTCACTGATAAACAGAGAAGGGGCTAGTTCCTAGTCGTGGGGACCAACCAAAGATTGATTGTTGGCCACGACTGATATTTACAATCCTAAAATAGAATCTGTCTGTTCTCCATTTGGGGGTTGGGAGGAGTAACAAAATGTATTTTGAAGTTCCCATCCTGAGGATTATTCACAGTCAAAACTAAGGCAGTCTGCCTGGGGCTTTGCCTCAGGATGCTGAATTTACTAGGCATGCATAGCATCTGCAACCCTTCAGCTGCAAAGAAACAAGAGAACTTCAGACCTGGTTAGCAAAAATAATTAATTAAAATAGGAAACAACCAGATGGCAAGCTAGGATGAGCTCCTCCTACCATGTCCTGCCCACTCTCTGTCTACATCACCCCCTGAGGTTGTGTTTCATGCAATTTGTCCCCGGTGAAATTTGTGATATGTTCCCAGGGAGCAAAAAGTCATAATTACAGGTCTGGGCATATCATATTTAAATAACCCACTGATGCAGAGGCAATGTAGGATAGTGAAGAGGATGTTCAGATTATTATCATGAAATCTTGCATCAGATGCTTCTGATACACACAGGCTGTGGGACCCTAGGAAAGTCACTTAACCTTTCAGGGCCCCAGGCAAAAATCTCTAACATTAGAATAATTACTGACCTACAATGATGAGAGTGTTCTCATTGAAAGTTCCCTCTATTAAGGAAATCACTGGTCTGAACCTAATAATGATAATAATAACAATAAACGATCCATCTAACTATTAAGTCCTTTATCCTTTCTGTTATTTACCAATGAGCCCAGCCCACTTGTGAAAGAGTGTCCCACGTTATCCATCCATGTCAATGAGAAAAAAAGTAGGTTGCAGGGTAGGGGGAAAGTAAGGGAATGTGGCATTGAGATACAACTACTGACTATGATTTATTGTTAAGTTCCTGTTTTATTCTCTGTGCCTTGGTATGTCCATCTGCAGAAGTAGGAATTATTCAAACATGGCCCCTTTCCAGAAAAGACACAGTGTGTCTGAGACTCTTAGTGATGAAAGGGACCCTGGAGGTCCTCTAGTCCAAACTATTCTAGCAATCATCTCAGAACCAGTGGCCTATGTGCATTCCAAGCCCTGACTGGGGATAGCTAACGTGAGTGTTAATTCCAAGTGAGAAGATAGGTTCAAAATGAGAACACACCACATGTACTTCTAGCAAGAACCATCAGACTCTATACTACATCCCCATTCTCCTCAGGGGCCAAGTAAAACAGGTCAAATCCTTCATCCAAATGACAGCCTTCAAACACTTGAAGATAGGGAACATGCTTCCGCTCTCCATAAGTCTTCTCTGTTCCAGACTTAGTAGACTCAGTTCCTTCCACCAACACTCACATGACATGGTTATTATCCCAGTTTCTCGAATGCTCTCCCTCACTGCCTCTCCTTCTTGGAACTCAGTGCTCCCTTCAAGGATCATCACAAGTACTACTACCTTTGGCAGGCCTTCCTTGATCCCTCCACCACCATTTGTGGATACTATCCCCTGCCATGATTCTCTTGCCCTCCTTCAGCACAAACACAGTAACAACTTGGCTAGTTTGAGAACACCAGGTCAGAAGCCTGAGCTAGCTCTGCTTTTATAGGCTGGCTACAGGCAGTCTTGGTGGGAGGAGATATGGGTACCATTGTCAAGGTGCCTTCTTGTCTACTGGTCTGCCTTCTGAATTATAGTAACAAATGAAAACTGGAACAAGGGAACAGGCTTTGGCTAAAGCACGATTCTCAGGTCAGGGATGGGGACTCAGGATTAAACCATATTCAGGCTTCCCATGAGCTGATCTGGAAATCTAACCTAGGTATAGTTCAAGGGTTGGTCACAACATTGCAGGTGACTTCATATTGTCCTATCAAATGGGATTGTTCATTTCCTGAAAGTAATCAAGTCAGAAACTGGCATTTGGGCAACAGCCCTGGTGGATGAGATGACTGCCACGAAATGACACAAGAGAGTAATTTAACCACTCAGATCTGCCTGGAAAATGCAATCTGTTGCTTGGGATCTGAAAGGGACTTAAATCTTTTTTTTCTTTTTCTCACTATGGCTATTGGCTCACTATATCTCTGCGATCTGGAATCATATTCTTTGCAAGCTGTGTATGGGACTTGGAAAGACTTATTCAAATAAATCAACTCTAAGTAGAAAAGCTAATTGAAACACCAGAGATGGTCTCCTACTGGGAGCTCCTCTTCTTCCAAATGCCAAATTATCCCAACCTGTTGACTCTGAGAATTTTCAGACTTACAAGATTCAAATGATGCTATAGAGGTAAGTCGAAAATGACTCTCTGATCTTAGATTCTTAGAACTAGGAGGATTCTTGAGATCAATTAGGATCCCAGAATAATAATAACAGCTGCCATTTATAAAATGTTTTCAGGTTGACCAAGCCTTTGCCAAATTTTGCCTCATTTGACCCTCACAACCCAGGGAGATAGGTGCCATTATCATTCTCATTTTACAGATAAGAAAACTGAGGCTCAGAAAAGTTAAGGGACTTACCCATGGTCACATAGCTAGTAAATGTCTGAGGTGAGATTTGAACCCAAGCCTTTCTGATTCTAAACCTAGAAGTGGGGAGAGAATAAAGACAGGGAAATTAGTTATGAAGTGGATGTAATAGTTCAAACAGAAGTATATGAGGGCTCAACTTGGTAGATTTGAGATATGAGAGGATTTACCTTGCCCTTACTGTTGTACATATTTGTTTTGGATGCTGAGACACAGCATGGCATAAGGACTAGGGAGTCAACCTCAACTCCAGGAAGACCTGGGTTCAAGACCAGGCTCTGACAAATACTGGCAGGAAGACTCTGAACAATCACTCAACTTGCCAATTCTCTAGACAATGCTCTAAAACTATAATTTGCAATAAAGGTGCTGATCTGCATTGGTAGAGTTTCCTCCCCTGGAACGTCCCTATACTAATGAAATCCCCATTCATTTTTTGTACACACACACACACACACACACACACACACACACACCCCTGAACTAATTGTACATATTCATCAATCAATCAATCAATAAGTATCTAAGATCCTATTACTACCAGACACAATGCTAGGTCCTAAGCATACAAAGACAAAGAAATCTCTATTCACAAGGAACCTATATATGCATATACTGTATCTCCCATTAGACTAGAAGCTCCTTGAGGGCAGGGACCACTTCATTTTTGTCTTTCTATCTCCAGCTCCTAGCAAATACTTAGCTCTAAGTAAAGCCTTGCTAGTTGATTGGCATCATAAAGATTGAGTCAATAAGGCTAAATAGCTTATTTGATGTCCAGGACAGATGAGAAGGGAGACTCACAGATGACCGAGAAGCTATAAACCTGAGTGTTGGGAGGATACTGGTGCCAGTGACAAAGGTAGGAAAGTGAGGAGGAGGAGCAGGTTTAAGGAGAAAGGTGATGGGTGCTATTTCAGACCTGCTGAACTTGAGGTAGGACACTAACATGAAGATGTTTAGTAGGTACTTGAAAATGCAAAACTAGAGAGAGGTCAGGGCTAGAGAATGGATATAAGAATCATCCACATAAAGATGAAACCTGGAGAATGGATGAACTCATCAGTGTTCATGGTCAGTCATTTCAGACATATCTGACTCTCTATGACTACTTGGGATTTTCTTGACAAAGACACTGGAGGGGTTTGCCATTTCCTTCTCCAGCTCATTTTACAGATGAGGAAAAGAGTGGAGAAAAGAGGGCTAACTAGGAAGACATTTAATTGAGAGGAAGAAGTCATACCAGGAGAGCATTGTAAGCCATCCTGTAAGCCATGGAAAGACTACCAAAGAAGAGGGTGTGCTCAACACTGCCAAATTCTCAAGAATCAAGACTGAGAAAAGGCCATTCATTTAAAAATCCCTGGCCACTGGTGACCTTGGAGAAAGAAATTTCAGTAGATGGTGAGGATGGTGCCTGGCACATGATAGGCACTTTGTAAATATTTGTTGAGTGATGGAAACCACATCACCAGGGGAAGGGAGGCAGCAATGGAAGAAAGGCATTGGAGGGGCAGCTAGGTGGCACAGTGGATAAAGCACCGGCCCTGAAGTCAGGAGGACCTGAGTTCAAATCTGACCCCAGACCAAACACTTGACACTTACTAGCTGTGTGACCCTGGGCAAGTCACTTAACCCCAATTGCCTAAAATTTAAAAAAAAAAAATTTAAAAAAAGAAAAGTATTGGCCTTGGACTTCCTTGGAAGGACTAGCTTGGAATCCAAGCTCTGAAACTCCTGGGAAAGTCTCTGAACTTTGGATTCTCCATCTGCAAAATGGGGATAATAATGTTTACCCAGCCCCCTGACAAGGTTGCTGCATGGAAAAGCACTTTATAAAATGTTAAATGCTGTATTTCTGTTTGAAATATTTCTGTTTCCATTGTATTTCTAATTTGCTGTATTTGAGTTATTGTTAGCCTCATTATGATTGAACATTGAGTATGAAGGAAGGGAAGGGAGACAAGTATAGACACACCTTGTTCAAGAAGTTTGGTGATGACAGGGAGAGTTGAATCAGTAGATTGAAGGGATAGTAAAACTGGGAGAAGTCGCAGCATTTAGGACAGGGCTTATCAAAGAATGGTTGTACGTATTAAAGAAGTAAGCACTAGTGGAAAGACTGAAGATGGAAGAGTGAAAAGGATAATGACATGGTGAATTCCTGAAGGAAACAGGAGGGAATGAGATCAAGCCCAAGGCAAGGAACCAGCCTCACCTGGAAGAGCCCCTTTTGTTCCACCTCCAGGCTAGCACCTCTGGGTCTTTCCACCAGCCCCATCGATGAACTTTCTCTTGTATGTTGTCTCCCTCAATCAGAGCGTGAGCTCCCTCAAAGCAGGGACAGACTTCCTTTTTCCATTTGTAACACCAGTACTTGGCACATAGTAAATGCATAATTAATGATTTTTCATTAATTCATTCCTCCATCCAGGCCTTAAAAGGACTGCTCCCTGGGCTCTCCTCCTCATCTCCACTTCTTAGAATGCCCAGCTCCCTCCAAGTACCAGCTCAGATACCACCTCCCAAAATAAGATCTTTCTGGATGTCTCAGTCATTCTTGACCTCCCGCATATTGCTTTGGATTACCTTTTGTATTTATTTATTTGTATTCTTGGTGCCTTCCCCTAAAGGAATATAAGCTCCTTGTGGGCAGGGACTCTTCAGCCCCTAATACAGTGTCTAGACATAGCAGCTGCTTAAAAAATTTATGTCCAGTGAACAAAATGAAGGAAAAATGAAGGATGAGGCAAAAGAAAAATGAAGAAACTGCAGTCACATAAACTCAATTTTTCAGAAAAGGCAAAGCCAAGGTCATTTACTAAGCATGGGTGCAGGGAGAGGTTTCAGAGGGACGCTGTAGTGACTGGATTAGAAACTGATGAGTAATCGGTACCAGGATTGCCAAGTAGTAGTGAGAGACCAGCTGAGGTTAGGCAGCAAACATTTAAAATGAATGGAATTGGCATAGCTTCATGGCTACTCATAAGAGTAGGACAGAGATGTAGTCTGGGTGACCCAAAGTGCCTGACATTGAAATGACTGACCCTGAGGATGAAGTTGGGTAGGTATGAAAAGAAAGGAATGAAGGAAGGAAGGAAGGAAGGAAGGAAGGAAGGAAGGAAGGAAGGAAGGAAGGAAGGAAGGAGGAAGGGAAGGAAGGATAGAAGAGGAAAATGAAAGAAATCCCATTGATTAAGTGCTTATTATGTGCAAAGCACAGTGTTGAGCATTGAAGATACAAACAGAAAAATGAGGCAGTCCCAGCTCTGAAGAAGCTCACATTCTAAATGGAGGAGGCCACACATATAAAAGGGTCACCCTGAAGGATGGCTGGTGAGGCCCAGGAGTCCTCAGGATGTATTGGCAGGTCAGATAGCAATGCTTTTATGGTCTGAACGTCAAGAGCAGATTGAGAGACAGAAAACCAGGATAAGAATAAAGTAGAGGATCAAAGAGAATAAGAATATAAGAATGGAGGAAGAACAACCTGTTTTGCTTCCGTGAAAGAGAATTTCCAAGTTCAAGGTCAGTCAATGGCATTGCTTGAGGTTGTAGCTGTATTATGTGATGGGTAAGGTCTGGAGAAGGTGAGTATAGGGAGTACCTAACATGAAAAGGAGTCAGGAGCAATAGAGTTGAGGAAGGTCAAAGCTTGAGTAAATAACATTCTTTAGCTTTAGGACATTAGGATTGATCAATGGCAGACAGCCCCCATGCACATTCACTTCATGGATGTATCTTAGAAAATACCCAAAATGGACAGTGCAGTGGGAAGTAGGAGGGGGTGGCAAGGACCCACCTTAGTAAAAGGAACATCAAGGATATGATGGAAGGGAAAGTAGGACTAGAGATAAAGGTAAGGATCCAACACAGAAATGTAAAACAAGCTTGATAATGGAGAGCAGCCAAGAATGGGGCAGAGCTGCCTAATGAAAGAGGTAAAGATGAAGGCTAGGTGGCAGTGGATAGAATGCTGGGCCTGGAGTCAGGAAGACCTGAGTTCAAATTTGGCCTCAGATATTTACTAGCTGTGTGACCCTGAGCAAGTCACTGAACCCTATTTGCCTCAGTTTCCTCATCTGTAAAATGAGCAGAAGAAGAAAATGGCAAACCATCTCCAGTATCTTTGCCCAAAAAAACCCCAAATGAGGTCACAAAGAATAGGACATGACTGAACAACAATAACAAAGAGATGAAGGAGTCTCCTTCATGCAGAGGTAGCCTTTAGGCTAATGGTCCTTTGACTAGCTTCTGTGCCTCATGGCAAACAGCCCCAATTGTCTGGAATTTTCTATTTTTGTGCTGTAGATGACAATCATCTATTTTCCAGCCCTGTTTTACTGATGATTCTAGAAAGGTTTGGGAGGTAGGAATCATCAAAGGTGATAGGATCACGTACCTAGAGCTTAAAGGGACCTTTGGGACCAGATAGTCCAAGCCTCATTTGACAGATGGAGTCATGGGAAGACTAAGTAAGTTCATAGGATCCTTGATCCATACCTCAGAGGCCATGTAATCCAATCCCTTCATTTTACAAGTGAAGAAACTAAGGCACAGAGAGATTGAGTTTCTTCTCCAAGATCATACAGCTACAGGTTTCCATCAGCTACAGTAGCAATGCCTTGCTCATTTGAAGGCTCAGCTACGTCCCCAAGTTCCTATTCCTCCTGGAAAGGAGAAATGCCTGAGGTGCCTTTCCTTTCCTGGCCATTACAGATGAGTGCCTTTGATGCCCAGGCAACGAAGCATCTTGACAAGCCAGGGACCAATGAGATGGGGTCAGATGAGGCAGGGAGCATGGCTTATGAACTTGAAATGTAACCACAGCTGAGGTTGTTAGGTGAGTCTCCATGATCCTTGGCACTCAGGGGATGATGGCAGTTTCCTGGTAACCAGCCAGTTCTGTCCTTCAAATCCTATCTCAGGAACCTCAGGTTATGGTAGGTTCAAAGTCTTTAAGCCTTTCCTTTTGTCCCTTGTATGCTAATTAACCCCTAAGAGTTCTGAAAAGCCTGATGACAGCAACAAACTTCTTACAGAAGGAAAAAGACCAAGGGACAGAATGATATTCAGAGAGGATTTCCAAAATACCCTCAGGTGCAACCATCACAGTCTGTGGGCTAGAGGAATACATGCTGAACTTCAGAATCATACTTTGAATATAATAGAAGTAATTAAGACAAATTCAGTTGAGCAAGAAAGGGGTTGGGTACCACAAGGATTCACAGAGTCATTGCTATGTCTCTGATTTCAAAGATTCCAGTTTTAAGTAGTTGTTCTTGTTAACTATTGAAAGACAGCCTGGCATAATAGAGACTTAGCCTCAGAGTCTAGAAGATGTGGGTTCAAGTCCTGCTCTGACACATGCTGGCTGTGAGACCCTGGGTAAGTCCTTTAATCTTTTCATGCCCCTGGCAACTCTCTAAAACTCTTAAGTTACAGAAGATGCCAATTTGCATTTAGTAGAGGGAATTCCTCACCAGGAGCTCCTTTCACTGATCAAATCACAGGCTCAGTCAAAAAGCCTTGTTAACAACGTGCTAAGCCCAGTTGTTTCTGAAAAAGATCATGTGCAAAATGTTTGCACCCAGGGCAAAGTTCCAGTCACTCCCACCCCAGTTATGCCTCTATTGCATGTTCTAGAGACAATTCTGAAAAAAAAAAAGAAGTAAGTCCCAATAAGGTTTTGAATATGGGAAGCATTGTTGACATAAGTGTTTCGATGCCAGAGTGATGGTTTTGAATGGCGCAACACTCATCCATAAAGAAACGTATTTAAATACAAGCATTCTGGAATGTTAGTTAAACATTTGTTCTGATCCTTGCACAGAGTGTAGAACTGCAGCTTTCCATATGGTCCATTTCCTAGCAGTCAGACAAGAATGGTAGATGGGATCCAGGGTATGGAGCCCCACCCCACCCCCAGCCCAGGAACCTCAGACTGACTCCTTTATTGGCCTTACAGCACTTTCTCTGTCTCTCACTCTAACCTAAAATGGTTCCCTCTAGTTCCATGTAAGGTTTGAAGATTCTTAGGTCTCTTAGATTGTGGTTCCAAGATGTTGTACGTACTCCAAGGAGCCAATGCATTGGCCTTGATAATTCTGCTATTTTGAAAAAATCAGTCGGTATAAGTGTGAGTATTGCATGGATGTTGTAACAACGTGACGATGTTGATGATGATGATACATCAACAGAAAAGCTTTGAACCAATGATTGATTGATTGATGGAAAGGAGAAGTAGGCTATTCTGGTCATTCAGGACTGGGGCCATCACCACAAAAGATTATGCAGGAGTCACCCCAAACACATCCAGACTTAAGGATCAGTGTTTTTGCTCTTTGGTCATTTTGGTCATGTCTGACTCTTCGTGACCCCATTTTGGTTTTCCCAGCAGAGATACTGGAGTGGTTTACCATTTTCTTCTCCAGATCATTTTATAGATGAGGAAACTGAGGCAAATAAGGTTAAGTGACCTGCTCAGGGTCACACAGCTAGTATGTGTCTGAGGTAGGATCTAAACTCAGGTCATCTTGATTCTGGGGCAGCTAGGTGGCACAGTGGATACAGTACTGGGCCTAGAGTCAAGGATGCTCATCTTCCTGAGTTCAAATCCAGCCTTAGCTGTGTGAGCCTAGGCAAATCACTTAACTCTCTTTGCCTCAGTTTCCTCACCTATAAAATGAGTTGGAGAAGGAAATGTCAAACCACTCTCCAGTATCTCTGCCAAGAAAAACCTCAAATGGGGCGTGAAGAGTTGAACACAACTGAAAAACAAATGAATTGAACACTTCCTGACTCCAGGTCTGGCACTTCATCCATTGCATCACCTAGTTGCCCTGATGATCAGTGTAGACGTTATAAAAGTAAATGACAGAAACTCTCCAATGTATCACTGCAGACTGCAAGTATTTAGTGCCTCCCAAATACCTAGCAGCCATGATTTAGTGGTTGTAAATACCCAGCAGAAGCTTGCTGTGTTTCATGAACTAACAAGGACAAACTCCCAAATTATAAATCCAGCCTTCAAAATACCCTGGAGTTCTTAAGCAATAATTATAAATAAATTGTACAGGAAACAGTCATGTTTTCACCAGCCAAACTATTGCCCACAACTACCCAGTTATAACAAAGATCCATAAAGACTTGGGAATCACAGTTTTAATAGATGTCACCAGCCAAATATCCATAATCTCCAAGTACATGGAACAAAAAGTTTTCAAAGTTTAGAGACCAAGTGGAGAAATCTAAATTACATGCGGTACCTTCATATCATCCCCATCATCCTGTCTGCTCTGTGGGTTGGACCATGGAAATTTCTAATAAGTCCACAGGAGATGAGGCAGCTTCCTAAGACTTTTATTATTAAAAGCAGCTACTTTACCCACCTGTTCAACAGTGCACAGAACATGAAAGTCAAAGGCTAGAAACTTGGCCCACAACAGCTTTTATGTAAATCCCATCAAACAAATGAGAATACAGTAATAATAATAACAATAATAAATAATGACATTTACATTGCTCTTTCAAGATTTATAAAGAGGTTTCCCTTCATATGCTGTTCTCCGTGTGCCTCACATCAATGCTGTGATGTAAGTACCAGGGGGATTTTTTCTCTGTCTAGCCCTGTAAAGAAATCCCAGTAAGAAGCATCTTCTACCACAGTTGATAGGCAACTTCTCTGTAATTCAGAGGCTCAAAGAGTTGCGTGGACCACTCAGAGGGAGTAACTTGCTCTGGGTCACACAGCCAAGTCCCCAGGCAGGACTAGAACCCAGATCCTTTTGATTCTACTGCCTACTTCCTATCCACTAAACTATTCTGCCTCTCCCACACTCAAGTCTGCCCTTTACCTGTGCCCTTCCCTAACACCAGCTCCATACACTTAGATCCAATAAAGTAGAAAATGAGAGGGCTTGGGACCAAAACAGTTATCATTATACACATTTCATACATAAGTAAACTGAGACTCAGGGAGGTTAACTGGCTTCTCCAAGGACAAATAGTTACTAAGCATTAGAGGTGAAATTCCAAAATGTCTTCCTGACTCCAGGACCAATACTCTTTCCACTGCTCCACACTGCCTTCCAAAGGGCTTCAAAGCAACCAGAGAATGTGCCCTTTGCCCTAACACATGAACCATATGCTTGATTGGTTAAAGAAAAAATGAAAACAAGTTTTAGCCAGCTAAATATAGAAAATGATGCATCCAAAACAGGACCAGATGGTCATCTCCAAATGAATCTACCCAGTGACCACTCCCACGGCACTCCCCAACTTGGCCACAGACTTGGAAGCATTAATACCTAGTTGGCAAGGTTCCCAGTGGGCAGTACCCTGCTGAGGCTGGAAATGAAGGCTCTTTTCCATTTGTATGTTTGTACATCACCACCACCAATACACACACACACACACACACACACACACACACACACACTCCCAGCTTTCATCTAGAAAAAGCTCAGGGAGACTATGCATTGTTCTCTTAAGTCCTCTAGTGGTAAATTCTGAGTGTCAGGATATTAACCAGCCTCTCCTGTATCATTTCACTGAAATTAAGGTTCAACAATTCTATTCTATAGAATAAGAAGATTGAGCTAGGAGAAGGCCATAGAAGTCATACAATACAACAAACTTATTATGTACTTACCATGTGCCAGGCACTGGGCAAGGTGATGGGGATACAAAAATAGACCTTAGAGGAACTCAGTACTAGACCAAGGACTTCATGTAAACACAGAGAACTGGATAAGAGTGTTACAGGTAACTTTCAGAAGTCACAACCCTTTCTGTGTCATTATTTAACCTAAAATACCTCCCTAGAATCACATAATTTTAGAGGAAAGGGGGAATTTGTGGATCACTTAGTACAACTCACTTGTTTTACATATGAAGAGACTACTACCTGTGTGATCTTAAACAATCCACCACCCCTTCCTTGTAGATATGGAAGACAAAAGTCTTACACCATGGCCCAAAAGGCAAAGCTAGGGAGAAGTACATGACCAAACAAGGGACAGACAGGACCACAGAGGATAAAAGGGACTATTTTGATTATAGAAAATATAAAAGTTTTCACACAAACAAAACCAACGCAGCTAAAATTAGAAAGGAAACAAGTAACTGGGAAAAATATTTGGAGCAAGTTTCTCTGATAAAGACCTCATATCCAAGCTCTATAGGAAACTGATTCAAACTTATAAGAAAAAGAGCCATTTCCCAATGGATAAATAGCCAAAGATATGAACAGGCAGTTTTCAATAAGGAATAAGTCTATGTTATCAATAATCACATTATATAATGCTCCAAAGCACCAATAATTAGAGATATGCAAACTAAATCAACTCTGAGGTTCCACTTAATATCTATCAAATTGGCAGAGATAACAAAAAGGGAAAATGACAGTTTTGGAGGGGCTGGGGAAAGACAGGCACGCTAATGTTCTATTGGTAGATCTGATAATTGGTCCAGTCATTCCGAAAATAAATTTCAAAATTATATACCCATTAAACTATATACACCTTTTTACCAAGTGATACTATTAACAGATCTGCATGACAGACAGATCAAAAAAAAAGAACAAACAAACCCATATATTAAAAAATATTCAGAGCAGCTCTTTTTGTAGTAGCAAAGAATTAGAAACAAAAGGGTGTCTATCAATTGAAAAAATTATGAGGGTAATGGTATAATATTGTACCATAAGAAATTACAAAAAGAATAACTTCAGAAAAATTTGGTAGGAGTTATATGAATTGATGCAAAATGAAGTGAGCAGAACCAGAAGAACAATGTGTACAATAACACCAACGTTGTAAAGAAAAACAACTTTGAAAGACTTCACAACTCTGATCAATGCAAAAACTAAGCACAATTCCAGAGGACTGATGATAAAGCAGATTACTCACCTGCTGGCAAAGAGATAATGAACTTAAGGTGCAGAATGAGACATTTTCAGATGTGAGCAATGTGGAAATACTTTTTATTTTGCTTGATTATTCAAGTTTTTTACAAGAGTTTGCTTTTTTTCCATATTGCAGGGAGAGGGGAGAGTAGTGAGAGGGACAATGGGGCTGGGGCTAAGTAGCCCAAAAAAAGAACAAGAAAAAAAAGAAAGCAAAGATTTAATTTAAGAACTTTTCAATAGTCAGAAAAGAACAGAAATTAGGCCAGAATAGATAAACATGAAAGCTTTAAAAGTTACATGTCAATTTTATTATATATTTTAAAAGAAAAATAAGCTGTATCCAATATTTACTTTCACATGTAATCTTTATTTTACTACATTTCACTATGTACACCAGAAATGCTCATTTTATTTGATGTTTACTAAGATGAGATAAAAAAAATCCTAATAAATAAATGAAGTGGGCCAAAACATTTTTTTTGAAATTGTTCTGAGATTTTACTTGCAAAAAAGATTCCTGTTCAACTTTGGGGTATTTAAAAGTGAATTCTCTCAAATTTTTAAAAGGCAATTAATACTTATATAACAAAAATTGTTCCCAAAATTGAGAAAGAAAGCACTCTATCAAATTCCTTCTATGAGACAAATATGGTCCTAATACTAAACCAGGAAAAGATAAAGGAGGAGCATTATAGACCAATATCACTGATTAATATTAGGGCAAAAGTTTTTAATAAAAGCCCAGGAAAAAGATTACTACAATATATTATGAAATTATTCACTGTGATTAAGTTATGTTTATATAAAGGATATAAGGATTCAACATTAGGAAGACAATTCGCATTATTAATCATATTAAAAACAAAACAAAACCACAGGATTATATCAAATTAGACATAGAAAAGCCTTTCATGGAATACAATATTCATTTATGGTTTAAAAAAAAGCATGAGCACAAAAGGATCATCTTTTATGTAATAAAGAAACGTGTATAACCAAATGCTAACACTATTCCAATGGAGAAATCCTAAAAGCTTCCCCAATAAAGACAGAGGTAAAATAAAGATACCCAATCCCCACCTCTATTATTTGACATAGTTCTAGAAGTTGTAGAAATAGCAAATAAGACAAAAGAAAGAAATTAAAGGCAAAAACATCAGCAAAGAAATCTAAATTACCTCTATTTATAGATAACATGATGGCTCATTTAGACCACCTCTAGAAAACCATCAAATCACTTACTTAAAATGATGAATAGCTTCTGTAAAGTAGCTGAACAACCCACAAAAAATGGTTAGCATTTCTGTAAAGCAATAACAAAAACTTGGAGGGTATAATATGAAGGGAAATTCCATCCAAAATAACTAAAAAAAGACATAAAATATGTGGAAGCCAATCTACCACAACACACTCAGAACATCATAATAAATCTAGGCTGATAGAATAGAGGTAGCAAGGAATCCTGTATTGAGAGTTCTCAGACAGAGTTAAGAACAGATAAGAACAGTGATAAGTACTGTAGGGAAACAAACATTGGTCCACAGAGGCCAAGACAAACATTTCATTTTACATGTTCCAGCTAAGTAAAATACCCTAAGGTTAGTTTTTATTTAATCAAAGGATAAATAGGAAAGGGAAAGAAGGCAGAAAACTAAAAATATATGTTTAATTTTGCCAAACAAAGTAGGAAGATTCACATTTGAATTTAAGCAGGAAATTCTGCTCATATTACTTGTTTGATCCTAGAAGCATTCCTTTTAAAGGTACAAGGGTAGAGTAAAGGATAAAGTATAAAGGATAGAGTAAAGGGTAAAGGCACACTTTTCCTCTATATAGAATGAGTATATCATCTACCTTTGCAACCAAAAAACTCATTCAGCCAATTCAGATTGGCTGCTCAAGTAAACCCTTTTCTGTAGCATTCGATAACAACCCCAGTTTAAATACTATTACCAATCAAACATCAAAGCCAATCAAACACCAAAGAGAAAAATCACGTCAATCAAATGCCAACCCTAAGTACCAATGCTAAATGCCACTACCAGTCAAATACTAAAACTGATTAAACACCACCATCAGTTTAATACCAATACCAATTAAATACAACCTTGTTAAATGACAACACTGATTACATACAACCGTCAGTTAAGTACCAACAGCAACTAAATACCAATACAAACCTTTTTTTTTTTTTTTTTGGTTCACAGGAAGCATAGGAAGATTCCCAGAAAAGGAAATGCATTTTATCTGTGCATATCAACAACCATTCTGCAAATATAATCGTACAGATTTGCCTGGAACTTGCCCCAGGTCACTCCAGAACCTGAAGCCAGGTCTCTCGATTCTAGTTTCTGTCCATCAGCTCCACCATGCTATCTCTCAATTAATTACAACTGCTAATTAAATGTCTACACCAATCAAATACAACCATCATTTAAAAAACAATGCCAAGAAAATAGCAACACCAAGTTAATACCAATATCATGACTAATTAAATGTAATCTCTAAATAACCAAACCAACTAAATACCAATACCCAATGCCATCAACCATTTAAATGCCAGTGATATTTTCACAAAACCTAAGAAAATCAAGCCAGGCATCAGACTGCTATTGATCATAAACTTTCATTGCAAACCAATGTTCAGTTAATACAAAAAGATGAACTTAGGAAAAAATGATTTGCTCATCTGAGTAAGAATAGTACCGCCATCAACCAATCAGAGAAGAAAAGTTCCACAATCCACCAAACCTGAATGATGTCTTCACTAAGGCCTCGGGGCTGTCCAACTGGGGGAGCTCATCAGCTAAGATTTCTTCTGGTGCCCGAGGATCACGAACGATCGTTGGCTTTGGCTTTTCCTTGACATTCCCAGTGAGTCCGTCGATAAGAGAATTCCACAAGAAGCTCTGTGATTTGGACCCTTGGATCCAGAGAAAGGGCAAAGATAAAAAAAAAAAAATCAGTCACTCAATAAGCTGCCTTCCCAACACTTGGGAATTTAAGTCATGAAAGAATATAATCCTGATAAACAAGGAATTTTCCATTTTTAAAAGCTGATGGAGGAAATGATCAAAGGCATGCTTACTGGGCTGATGTATTCCTGTTGTAAAATGCCAAGTCATTACCTCTGAACATGCTGAGTCATGTGTACTGCTAGTTTGTAACAGAGAAAATATCCTTAGTCATGATCTGAAAAAATGTCCTGAGTTCGTGTCCCCAGAAAGCTCAATTCATAGCCCTCACCCCCAAAATGTATCCACAGGATCACAGACAGAGCTGAAAGTGACCTCAAAGGCCATCTGCTCTAGCCCCTCATTTTACAGCTGAGGAAACTAAAACCCAGACAATTAAGTGATTTGTTCAAGGTCACACAGGTACCGAGTATCAAAAGCAAAATCTGAAGCCAGGTTCTCTGACTTCAGAGCCAATGACCCAAGTTTCATCAAGTCATCCCTCAAAGTGTACTCCGTCTAAATGTGCCCAGTCTTCTGTATAACCCAGACAAAGCCATTTAATCCCATCGGGCCTCAATTCCTTCAATGGGTTGTGGCTAAATGATTCTTAACCTCTCTCCAGCTCTAAGAGCCAATGAATTTAAGGTGATAAGCTTCTTTTGATATCCAGGCCCTCAGGGCCTTGTCTCACTGATTCCTAAAAAAAAGTCTTTTTTGTACTTTTTGAAAGGTGAGAAAGTAAACGGTAATGACCTGCCACCCTCAAAATTCTGGCTAGTAACCTGGAAAGCTTTGGGGAAACCCATCTATACTTTTCCATTATGGAGTGGCACCATTGGCCAGAAACACTGGACAATCAGAAGCCTACCAAGAGTTGTCATTTTAGGGAATACGTTAGATCTTCAAACAGAAATATTGTGTGTTTTTTTATTATTCAATTGTTTTTGTTCTAAAGTTTTATTCACTCATTTTACAGATGAGGAAACTGAGGCCTCTTGATTTTAAACCACCGTAATTTTCTAATATGCCCTTCCCTCCTCCCAACAGAATCCTCTCTAATAGCAAAGAATAAGAGTTAAGTAAAACCAACTAATAGAGAGACTTCATAGGACAGTGTATGCAGCATTCCATACTTGAGGTCCACCACCTCTCTACACAGAGTACAGATGCATGTTTCATCATGTGCCCCCCAGAACTGTGGCTGGTCATCACATTTAGTCAAAGGTCAGTTGTCCTTCAGTGTTCTTTTCATCTCCATTACTGAAGTCACTGTGTATCATTTCCTCCTGGTTCTGCTTTCTTCCCCCTGTGTTAGTTCATACAAGTCTTCCCGTGTAACTATGAAATCCTCAATATTCATTATTTCTTATGTCACCATAATATTTCATTACACTCATATCTTAAGATTAGAATATCATCCTTGTAAGGACAGGTTGCGCAGTGGATAGAACACTGGGCCTGGATTTGGGAAGACCTAAGTTCAAATCCAGCCTCATTTACTAGCTATGTGATATTGGGCAGGTCACTTAACCTCTGTTTGCCTTAGTTTCCTCAACTGTAAAATGGAGATAATAAAAGCTCCTACCACCCAGGTTTGTTGTGAGGGCCAAATGAGATATTATCTCTAAAGTATTTAGCACAGTGCCTGGAACATAGTAGGCACTATATAAATGCTAGCTATTACTATTATAAAATCATAGATTTAGAGGCACCTTGGGAGTCACCAAGTCCAACCCAGTCATTTTGCAGATGAGAAAACGGAAGCGCAGAAAGGCTAAGTGACTTCCCCAAGGCTACACAGCTAATAAGTGTCTAAAGTGGTATCTGAACCCATCATCATTATCAAACATTTATTAAGCACCTACTATGTGCCAGGCTCTGTACTAAGTTCAGGGGATACAAAGAAAGACAAAAACAGCCCCTGCCCTCCAGGAGCTCACAGACTAATGGAAGAGACAGCATGCAAACAATAATGTACATACAACATATACAGAAGGTAAGTGGGAGCTAACCTCAGAGGGAAGGTACTAGCAGATGGGGGGACCAGCTCCCACACCCCATCCATTGCTCTTTCTCAGCCATTTCCCATTGTCAGTGGGACCACTTTTTATTAAAACTTTTGGAGACCATACAGAGCCCTGAAATTAAGATGCTGGTATCAATGGAACTCAAAGAGAAAATGTAGCAGAGTGGATATGTGGGCTCAGAGGTCCAGCCTTGGACGCTTGAAGACCTAAATTCAAAAGCGGACCCTGATAGGGCTGTGTGACAACTAACAAGTCACTTAACTCTGTGCTCCCTAGCAAGTCTGTAAATTAGAGCCAAGATGGTGATCTGCATCAGAAAAGGGGATTTGTGAACCAGCAATTCCCCTACTGCTCCACCTAGTGCCTTGTGATGAAATTACAGGTCTGAAAAATGCAAACTGAATACTGTGAAATTATAATGACCCAGCTTGGGACCAAAGAAAAGATATGAAGATACACCTTCCTTCCTTCCTCCTCGATGAGGTGGGAGACGATGGGTGTGGAACACTGCAGTTTGCTTAATTGCTTCTCCCAGTCCTGACTTCTTTGTTATAAAGAATGGTTCTTTGAAAGGGAGAGGAGGAGGGACATATTGGGATTTAAAGGTGATATAAAAACAAAAGTTTAATATTTTTGTAAAAAGAAGAAATCACAGATCCAACCCCCTCTCTCCAAAAAAAAAAAAAGAAAAGAAACTCAAAACACCATTATTAGGCAACGAGGTGGGGCGGTAGACAGAGTACTGGACCTGGACTCAGGAAGACCTGAGTTTGATTCCAGCCTCAAACACTAGCTGTGTGATCCTGGGCAAGTCACTTAGTCTCTGTCTACCTCAGTTTCCTCATCTGTAAAATGGGAATAATAATTGCACCTACCTCCTAGGGTTGTTATGAGGATCAAATGAGATGAGATTTGTAAAGGGCTTCATAAACCTCAAAGCACTATATAAATGTCAGTTATTATTATTATTAAAATGAACTTTTTTTTACAAAAGATATAAAACCCCTCATATTAAGATTATTAGCTGAAAATTAATAACTGGCCCTTTGCATTTTGTCTCCTGTGTTGCCTTTTCCTGCCTACTTTACGTGACCACAGGCAAGTCCCTTAACCTCCTAGGGCCTCAGTTTCCTCATCTATAAAATGAATGGCCTAGACTAAATGGTTTCTCATGTCCCATCCAGCTCTAATGCTCCGTTTCTATGACCTGGGACAAGAACTGATGAAACAGTCAGAGGCTTCAGGACCACCACTCTCAGGGGCCTCCCTAACACAGACTAGTGAGTGTGTTGACTGCTTAAGGACCAGCTATCAGTGCTACCCCCCCCAAAAAATAAGCAGGGTTTCCAAGGCTGTGGGCCTTGGACCCCAGGGGCTACAGTTATTTCAAGGGTCTTGGGAATCCCTCTGTGCACCAAGTATTATCAATTTCATTTTTATTTAGCTCCCACAAAGTAGGCAGCGTGAATAATAGGTCTTGCTGTGACAGGTTCACATTATCAATGCTTCATTTGTGTCTAATAAGAAAATTGTTTGTGCAGACTGAATAAATAATGTGTCACAGAATCAGAGAATCATAGATGGAAAGCTGAAAGGGGTCTCAGAGGCCATCAAGGGTGACCCTCCCATATCAGAGAGGAGGAAACTGAGAACACTTGTCCACAGTCACACACCAGAAGTGGGATCTGAACCCAGGTCCTCTGGATCCAAAGCCAGAGCTCTTACCACTGCACCACATTGCCATTTCTGTATCGATGCAATGGAAGCCCAGCATAGTGCCTAGAGAGCTAGGCTTGGAGTGAGAGGACCTGGGTGCAAATCTTCCCTCTGATATTCATGACAGCCATGTAAAAATGAATGACGGAACTACTCTGGTCCTTGAGCAATTCCCTAGAATTTACCTTCTGCAGCCATAAGGATAGAACTGGAAAAGGGCCTTAAAGCCATCTTGGCTAACCCCCTCATTTTACAGATGAGAAAACTGAGGCACAGAGAGCAAGTGACCTGCCCAGGATCACATAGATAGAAGTGTTAGAGCTAGGTTACAATTTGCGGTAATGAAGGAAGCTTTCCCCATCGAAAACAAACAAATTCTAATATATCTGACTGTCTCTGTGTCTTTTGCTTTCTCTCTCTTCTTATCTCTTTCTCTTTTTTTCTCTCTCTGTCTTCTTCTCTCTGGCTCTTTCTCTGTCTCTGTCTCTCTCTCTCTGTGTCTCTCTCTTTGTCTCTCTCTGTCTCTCTCTGTCTCCCTGTCTCTCTCTCTCTATCTCACACACACACACACACTCACACACACACACATACACACACACACATACACACACACACACACACACACACACACACACACCCTGCTCTAGCCCAAACTCTATCACTGAGATTATTGCAATGGCCTCCTATTTGATCCCCCTTCCTCAGTATCACAGAATTGAAGAATGGGAATGGCCCACAGGGACCACCTAGTCCAGCCTGTCTACCCAGAGGGAGTCCTCACTGTCACACAACAGCAGATGATCACCCAGCCCCCACTTTCCTCTGTTTCACTTGGTGCCAACCTTTTGAGCAAACTGGCCTTTCCTACCCCCCCATCTCTCCTGGTTCTGCCTTCTCAGGTCCACACAGAACCAGTCCAATCCCTCCTCCACAGGACAGTCAGCATGTCCCCCCAGTCTCCCCACAGACCCAAGGTCCTTCACCATTGTGGTCACTTCCTCTGGTGCTCCCCAAAGTCCTTTTCAAATTTGGCCTCAAGTCTTTCCACCTTCCAACCACACACCCTTCCGTAAGCCCAGGTCTGACCACTGTTCAATAAACTCTAGTGGCTATTTACCAAGAGGCAACTGGCAGCACCATGGATAGAGCCTGGCGCCTAGAGTCAAGAAGTCAGCTTCGAACATTTGTGTGACCCTGGACAGGTCATTTAACCTCTGCCTCAGTTTCCTCAGCTATAAAAATGAGCCTCACAGGGTTGTTGTGAAGATCGAATTAGATCATATTTATAAAACACTCGGCACATAGTAGGCACTATATAAATGCATATTCCCTTCCCTTCTCTACTACTTCTAGGATCACATGCAAACTGCTTTATTTGGCTTTCAAAACCCTCCACATACTTACTTCAACTTACCTTTCCAATCTTGGTATCCATCACCCCCTTCTGTACACTCTGTGGTACAGACAAACTAGCCCATCCCCCTTCCTCACACTCAGCATGCCATCTCCCTGCTCTGTGTCTTTGCAGAGGCTGTGCCCCATGCCTAGAACGTCCTCTCTTCTCACCTCCATGCCTTAGAATCCTACTTTCCTCCAAAGCTCAGCTCAAATGCCCCGTTCCCACAGCAGCTTTTTCTGATGCCATCTGCTAGGGCCTCCCTAAGAAAGTTATTTGTATTTATTTTACAGACTTGGCATATATTTACATGTGTGTCTGTCTCATCCAATAAAGCATAAAATCCTTGAGGGCAGAAACTGTCTCAATTTGTCCTTGTATCCCCCAGTTCTGAGCACAGGGCCTGACCCACAGCAGCGAGTTATAAAGGCTTGCTGATTGACTGATTCAGGTATGATTAGTCAGCCTCCAGGTCACCTGCAGGAGCAGCTCAGAGGATTTCCAGCATACACACACACACACACACACACACACACACACACACACACACACACACACTTCTGCCTCTGGGCCCAGGAATAACCCATTTTTCCACCTACACAGAAACTGGCCAAGACATCCCTACACATCTACCTTCAGTTTTACTGTTGCATGTTAGGTCCCAAATCCTTGAAGTTTGGAGGAGGGAGAAGCCCATAAAATTTGAAGAGAAGCTAAATTGTTACCTTATTTTCTTATTTCTTAAATGCTTAATAAATGTTTTTTTTCATTCCTTTGTTTCTTTCTTTTTGTTTTTTTTAGGCAATTGGGGTTAAGTGACTTGCCCAGGGTCACACAGCTAGTAAGTGTCAAGTGTTTGGTCTGAGGCCGGATTTGAACTCAGGTTCTCCTGACTTCAGGGCCAGTGCTCTATCCACCGTGCCACCTAGCTGCCCCCATTCCTTCATTCCTTCAACAGAGCTCCCAGCACAAGAAATAACGTTATATGATAAAATATGTTGTTTATAATGTATGTATCATATGTGAAATATAATACAATTATCATAATCTATTATAATGATATATAATCTATATTACAATCTAATAATATATAACATTAATTATATATTGTTATATTATATGCAATAATATATAATACATTGTAAATCTATTACATGTAATAAAATTTTACATATTATGATTATATTTATATTGCATGTAATTTGTATGTGATATTTAATAATGATTTGATTTAATATCGTATTTAATATACCTCCTACTCACGGCGAACCATAACTTCCCAAATGGAGATGTCAGGCCAAGTGTTGGGTTAACTTAAGACTCCGCAGACCTTCCCAGACATATGAGAAAACTCACTGAAAACAAGCCCCATTTAAGGAACAGGAGCTGCTCTCTTTAAACAGGCTGTCTGGGCTGGAGGCTTCTCCTGACGAGCAGGGCATTGACAGGCAGGCTGTTTCTGCCACCTGGTGGTAATATTATGGCATTACACTCTTGGTGGACAGTCCATGAAGCTGGCCGGTCTCTTTTTCCCTTCAAGATTATTATGATGCCCTGCATTTAACATATGTTGTTCTTTCTTTAAGAAAGTCACGTGATTTATAAACCAGGGAACCAGAGGATCAGAGATGAAGACTGATGCCCATCTCCTGCCAGATAGGTGTGAACTTAAAATGTGCCGGGGAGAATCTGTTTTGCTGGACTCTGCACATTTGCTGGAAAGGTTTGATTTTTCTTTTCTTACCATTCAACTGGTGTAAAGAGGTGAGAGGAAGAGATAATAAAAATTTAGAAAATTAATTAATCTACTTTTCACAAAAGAAAATAGTATTGTGTACCAGGAATATGCCCTGAGGTGCTCCCATCTGCTCCTAAGAATCTAAGTCTGTTTGTAGTAAAGGCAATGCTGGACTTGGAGTCAGGAAAACCTGGATTCACATCCTGCCTCTGATATCTATTAGCTGTACAACCTTGCACAAGCCACTTCAGATCTGGGAGCCTCCCTTTCCTCTTGTGTAAATTGAGGTCGGACTACTCCACATCTCTACTTCCTGGCTTCCCTGACTTTCCTCAAGTCCCAGCTAAAATCCCACTTCCTACTGGAGACCTTTCTTGATCCCCCTTATCCTAATGCGTCCCCTTGGTTGATTATAAACTTGTCCTGTCTACAGATCTTTGGTACATAGATGTTTGCCTGTTGGGCAATGACAACCTTTTACCTTTCTTTGTATCCCCAGCACTTAACAAAGTGCCTGGCACATAATAGACATGTAATTGATGTTTATTGACTGACTGACTGATGGACTGACTTCCAAAGTGCCTTCTAGCCCTAAATCTATAATATTACTATCCAACTACCACAAAGAGGTTTGAAAATAGTGGTCCTTAAACTATTCTTTTGCTCACAACCCAGTATTATCTTTGTTCTAAGGAACCAGGCACACAGAGAAATCATAGAGGTTCACTTTGGGTGTGTGATTGCCAGTGCTGAGTTCCACACAATTCATGGCTCACCTAGGCAAGTCTATAATAAGACATATATCAGACACCCTGCCTGGATACTTTGCTTTTCCAAGGATCTCATTCAAACCCAAAGAAAATGAACCAAAAGCCTTCGAGCAGAAAGGCAAAGTAGGCACTAGTAAACATCAATGTCTTTGATGAAGATACGCACAGCATGATTGGACAATTCAGCCAACTTTTGTAATGGAGCAAAGCACTGGATAGAAAGCTGAGAGGAATCAACACTGTCTCTTTTTTGGACTAGACCTGTGGTTTTATTGGTCCTGGGAACTCTTCCTGGATAAATTATCTCTACCATTGCAAGTTATGGTATTGGGGCAGTGACCACAATCACTCACATTTGTATGGGGCTTTAGGTGTGCAAAGGGCTTTCCTCAAAACGACCCTGTGGCACAGGTATTGCAATTACTGCTTTGCTAGGCAGCACTTTTGTGGTCACAAAGAACTGGAAACAAAGAGGATGCCTGTCAATTGGGAAATGGCTAAATAAGTTGTGGTTCATGAATGTAATGAGATATGACTATGCTGTAAGAAATGATGGATAAGATTTCAGAGAAACACAGAAGATTGATGTGGAATAATTCAGAGTGAAGGAAACAGAGCCAGGAAAACAATTTACATAATGACTAAAATTTTATGGAAAGAACAACTTAATGACGAGAAATTACCAAGACTAAGCTTAACCCTAAAGAAAAAACATGAGACATCTCTCCCCCCATTCCTTTGCAGATGTTGGAAGGGGGCAACCCAGGGAGCTCACAGGCACAAACATGGCTTGTAAAATGTTAGCGAGGAGATACAATGGATGGGAGTCAGACACTTCCTATCTGTGTAACCCTAGGCACGTCACTTAAACTCCATCACTTAACTGCCATCTGCCTCAGTTTCTTTATCTATAAAATGAAGATAATAATAGCACCTACCTCACAATGTTGTTGAGGATAAAATGAGACAATATTTGTAAAACACTTTGCAAACCTTAAAAATGTTAAATAAATGCTAGCTATTACTATTAATGTTGGATTTTTTTTCCCCAATATGTTGATTGGTTTTGCTGATTTTTTTTCTCTTCCTCCTCAAAAGAAAAAAAAAAAGAAAGAAAGAAATCTTTGTCATAAAGGATGGCTGGGAGTGAGAGGGGAAAGAATTTGGGGAAAATGTAGGTAATATAAAAGCAAAAGATATTAATAAAAATCTATTTTTAAAAGGAAAAGGCCAGAGCAGCTAGGTGGCGCAGTGGATAGAGTTCCAGCCTTGGCATCAGGAGGACCTGAGTACAAATCTGACCTCAGACACTTGACACTTACTAGCTGTGTGACCCTGGGCAAGTCACTTAACCCCAATTCCCTAAAAGAAAAAAGAAAAAAAAAGGAAAAGGCAGCTCTAGAGGATAATAACCACATCCTTTTTAGACCATCTACACACACTAATTAAGCCATTGTTGGGAAGCTGAACCAATGCACTTACCACAATGAGGAGGCCAAAAGAGGCCAGAAACCACCTTGGCCAGCAAACACTGGCCCTCCCTACTTGACAGTGACGGATGAGAGGCAAGGGCAGCACTAGTTTTAAAAATAAACTCATTTTCCAAATGTTAACAAAGGAAAACAATGGCAGATTACGAGCAGGGTTGCTTTGCTAAATAGCCAAGAGCTGCAGAAAGCCCAGCATGAGAGAGGCCCTGCTAGACCGGAGCGTGGCAAGAGCAGTTAGAGATGAAACTGGCAGGAAACTAATCAGATCAAAAGATCAAGCCAATCTGTCAGCATTTCTGTTCCTTATTAGTTACGATGGAATCTGGACTAACACCTCCATCCCTGACACGCTACAGGAAGCAGAAATGTGACCAAGGAAAACCACCAGAAGAACTGCAAAGCCAGGCCAAGCACACACTGAAGGGATTCAGACTGAAGGGAACATAATGTTGAGAGCTTTGAGGGATTGACTGTCAAGGTACTTGAAAGAAGGAAGGATAGTAAATTCTTGTTCTCATCCTGTACTCTTTTCTTTGGGGGGGGGGGGAGTTGTGTTTTGTTTGCTTGTTTGTTTTTTAATGGAGAGGTGAACCAGATGAGAGATCAGGAACTGGTTGGATGGCCAAAGCCAAAGAATGATCATCAATGGTTCAATGTTGACATGAGAGGTCTCCAGGGGAGTGCCCCAGGGATCTGTGCCTATGCTGTTTCAGTGACTTGAATAAAAGAATGGTGGAGGAGCAGCTAGGTGGCGCAATGGATAGAGCACTGGCCCTAGAGTCAGGAGGATCTGAGCTCAAATCTGACCTCAGACACTTAATACTTACTAGCTGTGTGACCCTGAGCAAGTCACTTAACCCCAATAGGTTCACCAAAAAAAAAAAAAAGAAAAAGAAAAAGAAAAAGAATGGCGGGCACGTTCATCCAGTCTACAGGGGACACAAAGCAGAGAGAACTAGCTAACTGATTGGTCAACAATGTTAGGATGTAAAAAGAATCTTGACAGACTAGAATGTTGGCAGATGACAGAGACAAAAATGCAGATAACACAATACAGTCAGATAATATGAACTGGAAAGGAGAGTTTGCTGACTGATGGGGGAGGGGGGAATTAGGGAGGTCTGGAAGAGGCATTGAGCACCGAGGACACAAATACAGACAGAAAGAAAGGCAGGTCTGCCCTCTAGACTCTTACATTCTAATGGGGGATGGAAGACAATATGTACAAGAGAGCTAAAAAAAATGGTGGGTTGGGCTAGGGTCAGGCATGATAAAGAAAGTTGGGAGAGTCAGGAGTGGAGCTGAGAGAGGAAAGAAGCTGTGGCTGACCTGGGGCTTTCCCTACAATGGCAGTCTGCAGTCCCCCTTCCCTCCACCCCACCCCACCCCAATTCTCTAAGACTACAAATTACAGAACAGTTGTCAATAGGCATTGGTAGAATTTCCTCATTGGATGTTCCCTACATGAAGGAAACAGGTCCAGAATGCACCTGCCCCCACCCCCACCCCAGTCTCTAAAAAAATCTGTTGTTGTTTTGGTTTGGTTTTTTTTTAATAACAAACACTGTGATTTCTGCTGAACCTCCAAAGGAGAGACAGTGAGGTATGGTGGAAAGAGCCTGCTACCCCTGCCATTGACTATGTGAGTGATTCCAGTCTCTATATCTGCAAAATGAAGTGGTTGAACTAGATGCCCCCTTCCAGCTCTACAGCTATGACTTTTTGATATGAACTGCTTGACCTTGATCAAGTCACTTACCTCCCTATGACTCAGTTTCCTCATCTGTCAAATAAGGTTCCTTTAAGCCTGCTGTTTGGTCTCCCTGCCCCAAGCCTCTCCCCACTCCAGGGACTCCTCCACTCAGCTGCCAAAGTGATCTTCCTAAATACTAAGTCTGACAGCATCATTCCATGCCTACAATTCTCTCCCTCCTCTTCTCCCCCTGCTGGCCTCCCTGTCTTCCTTCAAGTCCCTGCTAAAATCTCACCTTCTATAGGAAGCCTTTCACAATCCCTTTTCATTCTAGTGCCTTCCCTGCATTGATTATTTCCTATCTAACCTGTTTAGAGTTTGTTTGTACAGAATTATTTATGTGTTGTTACCCTCACTGGACTGGGAGCTCTTTGAGGGCAAGGACTGTTTGGCACCTTTCTTTCTATTTTCAGACTTTAGCCCAGAACCTGGCCCATGGCAGGCCCATGGCATGTTTACTGACTGAGTGATTACGAATCCAATGCAGTCCATGAGGGAAAAGCTTTGTATACAGAAGGGACTTCAGAGAGAAACCAGCCTGGCCTCCTCATCTCATCCAGAAAGAAACTAAGGCACAGAGGAGTTAAGTGACTTGCCCAAATACAGCCCTAAAGAGCAGCATCTACACAGCACCCTGAGCTTTGTAAAGCACTTTTTGTATGTTTGCTCATTCCATGCCCACAGCCATGTGAAGACTGTACCATTACAATGCCCATTTTGCAGTTAAGTGACTCGCCCCCGGTCTCACACACACAGTAACTTCTTGTTCAGTCCTTTCAGTCATGTCGGACTTTTCATGACCCTGTTTAGGGTTTTGTTGGCAAAGATCATGGAGTGGTTTGCAAATTCCTTCTCCAGCTCATTTTACAGATGAGGAAACTGAGGCAAACAGGATGAAGTGACTTGTCCAACGTCACACAGCTAGGGTCTGAGGCTGGATTTGAGCTCAGATCTTCCTGACTCCATCCTGCACTCTATCCACAGTACCAGCCAGCTGCCCACAGTAACTATCAGGGGCTAAATTAAAATTCAAGGCCCTTAACTCCAAGTTCAGAGCTCTAGCCAGCCACTCCATCAGGTAGCAGCCAGCTCCAGAGCTGAAAGGGACCTCAGCAGACATCTGGTCCAACCGCCTCATTTTAGAGATACAGAAACTAAGACTCAAGAGGATAATTAGCTTGTCTAATGTCATACAGATTGTAAGCCAGAGAATAAGGATCTGAACCCACATCTTCTGCAACCATCCATCCCAACAATCTACATCTAGTCACCAAGGACTTAAGGAAAAATAGTATCCAAATCTAGTCCCACTCACAGATTCAGGTCTGGAAGGGAGCTTAGAGGTCATAAACTCTACATTCTCATTTTACACAGAGGGAAACTGAGGCCCATTGAAGTAACAGAGATGAGGTTCGAACCTAACTCCTTTGATTCCAAGGCTGGTGTTTATCCCACTGCACTATACTACCCCACCCCTGCCACCAATGACCCCAGGAAGGCTGTTTCCAATGAGGTACACTGAGAAAAGCACCAGGAAGAAATGTGACATTAAAGCTACTCCTTTCATGGAGGAAGCTCTCTCTGTCCTTGTCTAGGACTCAGTGTCACCAATAATTTCCAGGATCTAGCTTGTCATCAAATGAATGGATGAATGGATGGAAGGATGGATGAATAAATAAATGGATAGATGAATGGATGGATGGATGGATGCATGGATGAATAGATGAATGGATGGAAGGATGGATAGATGAATGAATGAATGAATGGATAGACAGATGGATGAATGAATGAATGGCTACATAAATACATGAATGGATGAATGGATAGATGAATGGATAGATGAATGAATGAATAGATGGATGGTTGACAGATGGATGAATGGATGAATGGATGAATGGATGAAAGGATGAATGAAAGAAAAAGCATTTGTGAAGCACTTACTATGTATCAATGACTGTACTAAGAGCTGGATGCCATTCCAATTCAGTGAACTGAATTCCAAGGTTGCTTTTTCCCTCCCCTCCCTTCTCCCCTCAACTTTTAGTTTGCTCCTAGTTACATTTTTTCATCTTGATTTGTCTCTTGCCTTCTCTCCTGACCTCATTCACATTCTACCCATTCTTAGCTTTTTTCTTCCAAACAGCCCTGTGAATTTGCAGGCACCTGTTGGAGCTCATTCTGAACTGAGTGGCAAACTTCCTATTGATATATGGAAACCCCTCTTCCAAGGGACATTTCAGCCTCACAAATCAGAGCTGGAAGGGACCCTCAGGGATCCTCTAGTCCAACCCTCTCATTTTATAGATGAGGAAATAGAATCAGCAAGGTGAACCAGGTCATCCAGGTAGAACTACTGGAAGTAGGTGTTGATCATTGGATCATAGATAGAAAAGATTTTAGAGGCCATCCAGTCTGACCCTCTCATTTTACAGATGAGGAACTGAGGACCAGAGACAAGGACTGAGGACAATGACTTGTCCAGGTTCACACAGCTAGTAAGTATCTGTCTAAAGTTGGATTCAAACCCAGGGCTTCCTAACTCTGATATCCTACGATAACACATTCCAACCAAATTAGCATACATGCTGTTCTCCATAGACAGCATTCAGTCTCCCACCTTCATGCTTTTACATAAGCTGTCCCCCATGCCTAAAAGCTTTCTCTTCCCACCTCTGCCCTACACAATCCCTAAAATCCTTCAAAGCATAGCTCAGATGCCACCTTTTGAAGGAGACCAGTCCCATTCTTCCCAATTGTGAGTGCCCTTTCCCCTCAAAAAAAAACCACTTTGTATTTATTCTATACAAGCCTTAGAGCTGTTTTAAATCTCAATAGCCTAAAAATGGCACTAAGACTTTGGGGACGCCCTTGACTTGGATTTGCTTGTCTGTAAACACATTGTTTCTCCCAAATAGAATGGAAGCGCCTTGATGTCATGGCTGTTTTTGTTTTGAGCCTTATGCCCAATGCCTAGCACAATGCCTGACACACAGCTGATGCTCATTGTATGTCTGTGGACTTGAAGTGGATAACAGTGGCTTTGGACTGAATCGGACAATGAGATAACAGCTGGATGCACCTTTTTCAGCACAGGGTGTTGAACTCTGCAGAAGGAAGGGGGCTGGGGATGGGAACGTGGATGGGGCTCTCACAGATATTCGTCATCCCTACTGAACTGGGGGAGGCAAGACTCATTTTGGAAATAATGATTCCAGGTGGGAGGCCAATGAATAATGTCGAATGTGGGTAGCTAGGGCTTCATTACACAATTTTTAAAATTTGGAGCAATTAAGTCTCCTTCGTTATCATGCATTTTCTTCAAATTTGGGTAAAAATAGTTGCAGGGAAAGCAATCCAAAAATGGTGAGACCAGAAAGAGAGAGAAGAGGAGAGGAAGGCACATGTTAGAATAAGCCCTTTGACAAAGTCTACTGGAAAGCCTTGCAAGTTAAAACTCAATTGCCCAGTGGGTCTGTGATCTCATCCATGTGGATGTGCCCACCAATGATCCAGGTCTCAGCCCACCTTGGTCAGCAGATCCTGGGTGTCTTTCCTCCAGGCCATGCTATAAGTTCACCCTGAGGTTCTACCCAAAATGCTGGGAGCCTTCCCCAAATTCTCTAACAATTTCTCTCTTTTCCTTAGACCCTGCATATCCCATGGGAATGTGCCCTGGACCCAGCTCTGCTTAATCTATGAAGTAGACCACTAGGTGGTGCTACAGTAGATGGAGCGCTGAGCCTGAAGTCAGGAAGACTCATCTGACTAGCTCACTAGCTGTGTGACCCTGGGCAAGTCACTTTAACCCTGTTTGCCTCAGTTTCTTCATCTGTAAAATGAGCTGGAGAAAGAAATTGTGACCTACTCCAGTATCTTTGCCAAGAAAACTTCAAACAGAGTCATGAATAATAGGACACAACTGAATAACAACTTGTTTTCTTCATTCACTCAGGAGGAACCATTGGGTCCCAGTCCAGTGAAAAGGCAGACTGACCTAGAAAGCATCAGGGTTCCACTGGCTCCCTACTCCTATGAAGGGAGGTGGGCTGTACGCCATCTGTAGATCTGGAGCTAGGAGAGATCTCAGAGACCATCAAATCCAACCCCCTCCCTTTACAGATGAGGGAACTGAAGCCCAGAGAAGTTCAGTGATGCACCCAAGGTCACACAGGTAGAAAAACAGAGCTAATTTACTCCTAGATCCTCTGGTTCCAGATCCAGAATCTTTTCTACTATATTATACTGCTTCATTATCCTTCAGCACAATTATACTGAGGTCCTTGCCTTCTCACAGGGAGTGGCAGAAGGGAAGGCCATCGCAGGAGAAAGCAGAAGGGGAAATGACTCATGAATCATGTGGATCAGGGAAGGCAGACATTAGCCAAACAAGAGCAGAGGTATAACCAAGGTGAAGTGACTGGGTCTTTGTCCAAAGGCATCAAAATGTAAAGGAGCTATGTTTACTTCTAGTTAAGTCTCGCCTGAGGCAAATCATCTCTCCTCCCCATTCTGGTTTTCTGTCTATAGTCTAAATTTAGAGATCCTTCAAACCCACTTGCCACATCATAAGGAACATAAAAGGTAATATTGTCCATAAAACATTCCAAGTCACCTGAGGGAAAATAGCCTTTTTAAGTAGCTCTGAATTTGTTAATCAGACACATTTTGGCATTGTTACTGATTGGGCCGTTTCCTAAAGAATCATTACTAGGAATCCTTGAATGTGAAGCAAATTGAAAGGGCCTGTCCTGATCTTACATAAGGGTTAGGTCAAGGGGAGACAGTCCAACCAAGAGTACAATCATGAGTGAGTCTCCTTTCCCTGCCCTAGCAACTTCCAATTCAACAACCTTGCTTCCAAGCCTCTTCTAGGGCCCACCTCCCCCAAGGTCCCCACAGGTTCGTGAGCCAAAGAAAGACGTCAAAACATGATATGCAAGGATGGCAGTCTCTGTCCTGGCACAGGGAAAACATTGCCCCCTCTCCCTCATGACATGCAGCTATAGGATGAGGATTCCCAGTAAGAGGGCAATTATAGCAGTGAGACTGTACTTACGAGAGAAGCGAGCGAGGGGTCTGGCAGCCTTGTCTCCTGCCTCATTTGCAACTGGAAAAAAGAGAGAGAAAACACACTTAAGATCATGGTACATGTTAGAAGAAAACGAGCCAACCTAAATCTAAGTAAATAGACGACTAGGGCACTGCCCAATAATTATGTCCTTGAAGTTGTTATGTTAGTCAAAATTTCAAAGGGACCGTCTGTTCAAAAACTATAGCAGCATTATCTAATTGCAAAAAATAATAAATAAATAGATAGATACGTAGATACATAGATAGATAGATAAGTGAATGAATGAATGAATGAATGAATAAATAAATAAATAAATGAAAGAAACAACCTAAATGTCTAACAGCAGGGAAATGGCTAAAAAAATTGTGCTACATTCATGTAAAGGAATACTATCATACCCATAAAACTGAGAGATATAACAAACACAAAGATATCTGGGAAAGTGTTTGTGAAAGTATAAGAAAGGAAGAAGACAGGTCCAAAAGAATGTGGTGCACAAGACCTCCAGTGATCCAGAAGGAAGGAAGAAGGAGGAAAGAGGACAAGTGGACAAGAAATGCCTAAGCAGCAAGGAACCCCGATCCTGAGTTGGAAGGGCCCTTGGAGGTCACTGAGTCCTCTCGTGTGGCATACAAGGAAAGCGAACCCCAGAGAGGAAGCAACTTTCCCAAGGACCAACCATGTCACCACCTCCCTGGGCTTCACTTCCCTCATCTTTAGAATGAGGGATAACCTCTAAGGTCCCTTTCAGTTCTAGATCTACGGCACAGGTAATAAGTGATGGGGGCAGGACTTGAACCCAGATCCTATGGAGATTTAGAGGGAGTAATAGAGAAGTGCTGACATTTTATGTATTAAAATAAATATATTTACATGTAAAGAATTATAAAGCAAGTTTAGCTGGTTATATTGCTGTTAAATATTATGTTTATAATGAAACATCTAAAAATAAGACTGATTTTCAGGAGAAGCCCAAGGAAATTGGAACACTACCCACCACAATCCCCCCTCCAGCTGCCCCGTTCCCAACCTCCACCCCATACCCTGCCGGGAAGGCCTTCTGCCCTGGGGATCTCACTCTCTGCAGCCATGACTGTCTCTCCCAGAAAACCAAGCTTCACTTCATTCCCTCATCCTATCTGGCCACCCCTTGCCCTTCCCAGTTCTGAAATCATGATCGGTTCTACTCCCAGGTCTCCATCCATCTCCCCAGGGCCCTACCCATCATGCCTATAGCTTTTCAGACCAAAGGTGCCCTAGGTGGCCCCCACCCCACCCCCAGGTTTGTTGTTTCTCCAAGTAGAATATAAGCTCCTTGAAGGCAGGGGCTGCCTTAACTTTTAAGTTTTTGTCCCTGCTTTTAGTGCTTTTAGCACTTAGTAAGTACTGTTGCTGTTCAGTGCTGTCCCACTCTTCATGCCCCACTTGGGCTTTTCTTGCCAAAAATATTGAAGTAGTTTGCCATTTCCTTCCCAGCTCATTTTATAGGTGAGGAAACTGAGGCAAACGGAGTCAAGTGACTTGCCCACAGTCACACAGTTAGTAAGTGTCTAAGGCCAGATTTGACCTCGTGAAGACAGATTTTCCTGTTTTCATTGCTGGTGCACTATCCACTGTGCCTCTTAGCTGCCCCATAGTAAGTGCTATATAAATGTATTTCAATACATAGATATACATATATTTAAATAGATGCACATATACATATATATACATGCATACATATATGCATATATGTATATGTAAATACATATAAAACTATTACCTTATATTTCATTTCCATTTGCTTATTTACATATGTGCATGGACACACATAAATGTATATTCCTATGTACAGATGTGTGTGCACATATAGATATGCATACATACACATATGTATGTGTGTACATATAAAACTATTACCTTGCAGTTCATTTCTCTGTGTTTGTTTACATAGGTATATATACCCATAGATGCTTAACAAGATAAGGATTATCTTTTTTCCCTCTCTGTTCATATCTCCCTCCATATCATCTTGCAATCAAGGCCATATGCCTTTTTTTGTCCATGTTGGAATAAAATCATGGACAGGAAAGGGACTGTGAGCCCATCGAGTCCCACCCCTTCATTTTACAAACAAAGAAACTGAGTCCTAGAGAGTGAAAACGACACATCTAATTGGGGGAAGAGCCAGGATTCAAACCCAGGTCTCCTGTGCTGTCTTCACTACTTACCCCAGATTGAATTGCAACACACAAACTGACCCTGACGCTCAGAATGAGCAGTTACTCCCAAAACTATTCCCATGTATTTAGTCTGTAAAACCTTATTTATAGGCATATTGTCTCCCGGATAGAATGGAAGCTCCTGGAGGGCAGGGATGTTTCATTTTTAGCCTTGTATCCCCAGGGCCTAGTACAGTGTCTGGCACATAGTAGGCACTCAATGGATGTTTCTTTATTGACGGATTGAACAGAGGACTAAAGTCAAAGCAAATGTGAGGACCTTAGAAGATTTTGCCAAATGACGCCATGCTCTCAATCAGGCAACAGATCGGACAGAGGGATAGAGCCTGGATTTATGATTGCCTTGGCACAGGGAACTCTCTGCTGAAGAAATTCCTTCTGCTAATGCAGGTCAGCGCCCGCTCTGCAACGTTGGCATCTTAGGGTGTTACCTAGAGGACAACGAGGTTCTGACTCGCCCAGCATCACACAACCATTATGTGTCAGAGGTAGGATTTGAACCCAGTTCTTTCTGACTTGAGGCCAACCCTCCAACCACTAGACCATCCTGCCTTTCACAATGAATAACACTGAATTCACACAAAACAGGAACAGCACTGGTTTCATTCTGACAACAACATTCTTTACACAACAGACAAGCTTGAGTGTGTTTGTCCATAGCCTTGTTCTGCTCGGCCCTAGAGGCCAAGAGCTGGTGGTAATCACTAGACGTTGGAGAGAGGCAGATTTCAGCCCCATGGAAGGAAAGGTTTCCTGCCCACTAGAGCTATCCAAAAGTGGAACAAGCTGCCCACCCCTAGACATGGTCCCCCTTCATCAGGGGTCTTCATGTGGAGGCCAGTGGGGTGAGGGGAGACGGAATTCCTGAGGACCTGAGGGCTGGGCTGAGTGACCAAGCACAGAAAGAATGTCAGGATGTCAGGGGTGAGGTGGACCAAGCCACACCTGAACTCACCTCACTCCTCTGATCTCCCCACCAAATGGTTGTCTGGCCTTCGTTTAAAGATGCCCAGTGACGGGGAGCACACTACCTCCCCCACTCAGCCCTTTATACTTCTGGACAGCTCTCATGGTTAGGACTTTTTCTTTATTTCAAGCCTAAATTGGCTTCGTTGGAACTTCTTCATTCTGCCCATGAGGTCCAAGCAGAAGAAGGCCACCCCCACTTCCATACAACAGTTCAGTCAACAAACATTTAGGTGCCTACTATGTACTGGGCATTGTGCTAAATGCTAGAGATAAAAAGAAAGGCAAAAAAACCCTGTCTTTGCCTTCAAGGAGCTCCCAGTTCAATGGGGGAGATCACCTATAAACAACTGCGGACAAACAAGACAGAGAGAGGATAAACTGGAGATAATAAGAGCCCTTCAAGTGTTCAAAGTCAGGCTTGTTGACCACTGCTGACTCTGAGATTCTGTGATATACATGAAATCATCCCCAGGGGACAAGACCTTAGGAATGCTTTACTTTGAGTTTAAAGACAAATCAGGCTCAGATTTCTTAAGAGTCTAGTCAACATGGGGGATTGTTAGAGTCATGCCCACCCTCTACTGATGTTTTAATAAGCCTAGTCTTTGGCTGGAAAAAAAAAAGACAAATCAGAGCAAACACAATATGTGAGAGACAACAACTTAGCTTAGAAAACACATTTTGCAGACTATGCCCCAAATGGAACCATCACCTTGACTCCCAGGCTAAACCATCTTCCTGAACCCCAATCTCCATCTACGACTGGCTCCGGCCTTTCAATCTTCCAGGTTCTCCATCTCAGAGTCATCTGGATTCTTCTTTCCCCCTTGCCTTCCTTATCCCATCAGATCCCAAATCTTACTGGTTCAACCACCATAATATTCATTCCTCTTCCTCACTCCCAGGACCATCACTCCAGGCCAGACCTTCATCCCCTCTCCTTTGGACTATTCCATGGCCTCCTGATCCATCTCCCTGCCTCCTATCTCTCCCCACACAGGTCTCATCTTATCACTACCCAAGGCTCCAGTCTCTCCCAAGAGGGACTGTTGTTCAGTTGTTTCTCAGTCATGTCTGACTCTTTGTGATCCCCTTTGGGGGAATTTTCTTGGCAAAAAATACTGGAATGATTTGCTGATTCCTTCTCCAGTTCATTTTCCAGATGAGGAAACTGAGACAAACAAACTTGCCCACAGCTAGTAACTGTCTGAGGCTGGATTTGAACTCAGATCTTTCTGACTCCTGGCACTGTATCTACTACACCACCTAGCTGCCCTTCCTTGCCTCCAGTCCACTACATAAATCCCTGGCTCTCCAATTTTATCGTGTATCTCTTCCCTTCTCTGAGGCTACATTCTAGCCAAAGTGACTCCTTCCCTCTTCCCCATATATACAATGCTCTATCTCCCATTTACATGCCTTTGCTCAGGTCGCCCCTCACGCCTTTAACCCTGACCCCACCTTGTCCCTTGGCATTTCCAACTTCCTTCAAGGCTCAACTGGAGTCACTTTCTGAATGAAGACTTTCTGTGACCTCCCCAGGTTGTTAGTGATCCCCAGACCCCATCTGCCACACCTGAGCTGAGCCTCGAAGGAAGAGAAGGCTTTTGGGATGGAAAAGTGAGGCAGGAGGACAAACCTTGCCTGTGAAATTACAAATACCAACTTACTTTGAGCACATTTTTCATTTCCTTATCAGTGCACATGTTGTTTTTCCCAATAGAGTGGAAGCTCCTTGAAGGCAAGGGCTATTTCACTTTTCATCTTTGAATCCCCAGCACCTAGCGCTCAATAAACAAATATTGAATCAAATTGAGTTTTAAAAAATAGAGCTTTAGGACAAAAGAAATACTTCACAAATGCTCAGTTTACAGAGCATGAGAAAGGTCTTCAGCCCTGGGTCAGAAAATATAAATTTAGAACTAGAAGGGACCTCAGCTGTCCTCAGCCCTCATTTTACTGATGAGGAATCAAACTGGGAAGCTAAATGAGTTGCTTACGGTCCCACAGGGAGTGTGCAGCAGCATCAGAATCTGAAACCAGCCCTTTAAGTATATTACTGACATAGCCAATGTCTAAGTTTAAGGAATTGAATGAAACCAACTTTACATTCAACAGCTGTATTCATATCTTCCAAACATGGGATTTCAATAGTGTAGAGAGTTTCCAAGTATGAAAATTCCTTCTGCCAAGACAGAGCAACGTTTATTCTATAACTTAAGTCTTGGAATTACCTGGGGCACAGAGAGGTTAACGACTTGCCCAGAGTCACACAGCTGTGTCACAAATGGGTCACAGACAGGTCTTGAACCCGGGTCTTCGGTGATGTCAGTGTGGGCTCTCTACCCACTTGGCCAGATAGCCTTTCCTTCAGGTCATTGGCATAAGCACCATCACCATCACCTTGTAATTCTGTAATGAAACTAAAGAACCAGCAGGTGGCGCTCACTCTTCATCCTGGCTAAAGCATTTTTAATCCCACGACCTGTAAAGTTAATTCTCCACCTTCTGTCTGCTGGAGACTCCCTGTCCAAGAGCCTTTCTTACGGGACACTTTATGTCCCTGAGCCTGATGAAATGAAGTGAATTCCACCGAGTTATAAAACCCAATTCAAAGGGAGCCCAAAAAGTATCTTTAAAAGTCTATGTACATTTCTGCTGCAGTCACTGACCCTCCTGGACCAGCTCTGGCTCTCTCCTCTCTCCTCTCTCTGTTTCTCTCTCCCTCTGTCTCTGTCTCTCCCTCTCCCTCCTTCCCCCCCTTTCTCTCTCCTTCTCTTTCTCTCTCTGTCTCTATCTCTCTCTGTCTCTGTCTCTCTCTCTGTCTCTATCTCTGTCTCTCC
>NW_020954618.1:1041651-1073156 GCF_900497805.2 Vombatus ursinus
TCTTCTTCTTCTCCTCCTTCTCCTCCTCTTTCTCTATCTCTTTATATTTATATCACACACATGTATGTTTATATAAATGTATATATACATATATGTGTTTTTACAAAATGGTTTCATAAAATGGTATATATAACATATATCTATGATAGCTTCTCTGGACATATATATATGTATAAAACAGGAGAGTTGGCCTACATGGTTTCTTAGGGTCCCTGCCAGCTCTTAAACTGGGAGGTGGGGAGGGGGCCCCAGAACACCATGACCACACTGCTTCAGAAAAAATAAATGATACAAGTTTACTCTCTTTCCTTCCCCCACTGCCTTTCATCAATCCTCATCAAACAAAGGGTGCACTGGGGGCTGAATTTCAAAGGGGAAAGGGCAATGACTACAGGCAGAGGACCCAGGTCCAGATCCTGCCTTTGACACTCACTGGCATTGTGACCTTAGGCAAGTCATTCAATTACCCTGTGCCTCAGTTTCCTCACTAGTAAGATAAGGGCGGGAGGAGGGGAACACGATGGACTAGATGGCTCAAGGATTCCTGACAGTTTTAGACTGCTGATGCTATATTAATTCAATTGCATTTGGGGTATTTCAATACAATGATAGGATAGTGCTTAAATAACAATGCAAGCTAGGAGTGCAGTTTCTGAATGTCAGCTGTCTCCTTGGGAGGGAGAGTCCTCCTCCTTCACATCCCTAATCCTGTAATCCTAGCCTCCAGCATCCCCTGCGGAAGTGGCAGCCCTCCTACCTTTCCCTGTCCCCATCTCTTGCTCCCACACTCCCATTCCCACCCCAGAACTCAGTGAGACAGGAGGGCAAGCAGGGCCAATGCCGGGGAACGTGGAAGAACCTTTGGTAGGTCCCAGCTGTGTGCAGTGCACTCTGGGGAGGCACTGAGGATATAAACATAAGAAATCAGAAGCAGCCCCTGCCCTCAGGGAGCTTCCTACTTCTTTTTCCTTCTCTCACTTCCGAGGCCAATACTGTTTGTGATTTTAAGACAAAGTAGGAGGTGTACAGCATTTTCCATTAGCCAAAGAGTCCTCTTAGAAACAACCCCAACTTCAGTAGGGAAAGAGGCCTTTTCTTGGAAAATTCCTCACTTTAGAGCAGGGGTTCCCAGCCCCCTTTGGCAGTCTGGTGAAGCCTGCAGACCCAATCTCAAAATAATGCTTTAAAATGCATAAAATTACAGATGATTACCAAGGAAACCAATTATTCTGAAATACACTTGTTAAATATCTTTAATTCACAGATTCCAGGTTAAGAATCTCAATTTTAGAGAGTAATTAGATAACTCAGGACCCATCTTTGATTATTATTATTATTATTGAAGTACATAAAATTCAATTGAATTATTATTTGGTGGAATCATAAAAGCTTGCAGGAATCTAATGCAGCCCCCTGATCCTACTGTTGACGACACTGAAGGCCAGGAACAGTTGAGTGACCTGGCCAAGAAAGCGCTGTTGGTAAGTGTTGGCTGAGGCAGGATTTTCACCCAGTTCCTCTGTTTGATGAGTCAGTGCCCTTCTCACTGTAACCTACGCATTTATGACTATGTGGTAGGCGTTGTGCTTGGTACTGGAGATAGCAGGACAAATGAGCCAGACCCTGCCCTCAACGAGACTGTATTCTACTGGAGGCTGGTCTCACTCCTGAGTCGTGGAAGGATCCCAGAGGTCTGGCTAAAGTGAGTTAGTGAATCCAGTCCCTGGAGAAGCCCAAGCTGTGGAGTCATGGAGTCAAAGCAGGAAGGACTGTGGAGGTCACTGAGTCCTCATTGTACAGATGAGGAAACCAGCATCGTAAGGTCAACTGGATGGTGTTGTTATTATTGTTACTGTTGTTCAGTCCTTTCAGTCATGCCCAACTCTTCGTGACCCCATTTGGGGTTTTCTTGGCAGAGATATTGGAGGGGTTTGCCATTTCCTTCTCCAGCTCATTTGACAGATGAGGAAACTGAGGCAAATAGGGTGAAGTGACTTGCCCAGGGTCACACAGCTAGTAAGGTCTGAAGCTGGATTTGAACTCAGGTCTTCCTGACTCCAGGCCCAATGCTCCACCCACTGCACCACCTAGCTGCCCCAACAACCGGATGATGTAGCTAGTGTCACAGAATTCAAACCCAGGTCTTCCCAAGTGCATTGGCCCGCCCACACCACGCTGCCTCTCGAGCCTCAGTCACGCTCTCTGCTTCTCAGTCCCACTTCACACATTAGGCATATGCTCTGGCATCTGGGCACTCCATCCCTACAGCTGGGTTTATGGCTTGCCCAGGTGCAGGGGCTTTCAAAACAAGGAGGACAGAGGCAGCCGTGTTTGCTACAAAGCGGTGAGCAGTCATCTCCGGCACTCCTACAGCTGCTCGGGCCTCCCACCCTTTCTTCCCCCTCCCTTCTTACATCTGCTCCTAGCTCTCAGGATTTCCTTAATAGGGTGATGTCAGACCCGGCCTCTTTCAAACGAGTCTGGGAGTCTCCCTGCCCAAAAGGAACCCACAGAATGACATACGGGGTTTGACTCAACGCAAGACAGGAGCTGGGTTTTTCAAAGCTACATGTAGACTGGTTTCTATTTCCAGCATACCAGCAAAGCCCATTATTTAAAAGTGTGCCATCCACCTCTTTTCCCAGACCGTGCGCTTCAGGGAAATGACCTCGGCATCACCTGGCACAATTTAGGGCCAAGATAAATATTTGTTAAACGTTAAAGTTACTGTGAGGGGAGGAGCCATACGATGGACTGGGATAGGCACTGGGTTTGGCATCACATTCCAGCTGTGCCTCTTACGACCATGGTGACCTTCAGCAAATCACTTAACTTCTCAGGGGCTCAATTTCCTCACCTATAAAATGAGGGAATTTGGCCGGGTGACCCCTAAAATCTCTTCTTACTCTAAATCCTATGATGTTAGAGAAGCAGAACATGATAGCACTGAAAGTCACTTTAGAGATCAGCCCAATCTCCCTTATTTTACAGATGAGGAAACTGAGGCACAGAGAGGGGAAATGATTTGCCCAAGGTCAGGCAAAGATGGGATTGAGCCTATATCTCTTTATAAGTGTGAGACTCTTTTTGAGGGTGAATAGTCAGTCATCCATGCTTTGGAAGCTTGGATTTTCACAGATTGGACTTTACTCAAGGTGGAGTCTCTTTGCACATATAACACATTATTTGAGTAATAAATATTTTTCGTTGCAGAGCACAGGTGACCGGGTTCTCAAAGCCCATGTCAGTGAAGAGTAATCTGTAGGAGGTCCTACTTAGCCAGGAAGACTTTGAGTCTAGGCTGGCAACAGACTGAGTAGCCATCTGCCATTAGCAGGCCAAGCCAGCTAGACTGGGAGAGCCTCATCACCTGAAGATCAACCACCAATTGATGAAACACTGGGGTCACAGCAACTCCTAAAACTCTCTGCTAAGGGAAGAGGATGCTACTTATATTGGTGGAGAGAAGACCCTAAAGATATAATCACAAATCACCCATGTCCTGAACTGTAATACTAAAATATTGAAAAGAACAATTGAATTGGTCAGTCCAGGTGATGGTAACTACTCCTGATGTTGTAAAGACAGGGCAAACTTTTGAGTAATGGAAAAAACACTGAACTGGGAATCAGAAGGTGGGAGCTCTGCATTTGGCTTTGCCCCTAGCTGGCTATGTGAGCTTGGCCTAGCCCCCTCCCCCATCACTGAACTTGAAATTCATCTCCTACGAAACAAAGATGTTGGATTCAGAGTCATAACAAGAAATATTCCAACCTGGGGCAAAAACATCTGAGAAGGGTGAGGCCGTCCCAGAAGCACAGAAGATGGTCCAGCCAGGGGTGTAGTGAGGGCCTCCCTCATTGTAATTGTACCAACAGTAGCCCTGGGATTAGTTGTGACATACAAGGTGGTCTACGCTGATGGAACTTGAGGAATGACAAGGGAACAGGCAGTCACCACAAGGGGGCAGTGTCCAACTATCCTGGTGGCTGGGGGCAAAACTTTAGCCTCACAGTAGAAATAACTCTAGTTGGACTCAATGATCTCGAAGGTCATCAGAATATAACTGTCTGCACGGACATGAGGGGAGGTAGAAGAGAGTAAACACATACAAGAAATGCAGCTTTCTCTTCAGCAAAAAAGATACTTGCTCCCCCAGAGGTGGCCCATACTGTAGATAGGGTTTATCCAAATATGGCATCCATCAGCCACAGGGTCCAAACACTGCCAAAAAAAAAAGTTTCTTCATAGGAAAACCACCATCTCTAAGGAAGAAGTATGACAATGTACCTCCCTCACCCTTTGAAAAGAGGACAGACTATGGGAATGGAATCCTGCCTAGACCATCATACTTGATTAATGTATTAGCTGGTTCTTTTGGATGTCAAGGTCTCCCTAACCATTTGTCTTTTGTCTTTGCCAGTTCAAAGGTCATTCTCCTTGGCAGAGAAAGGAGAAACAAAACAGAAGCTTGGGAGGGGGGAGTGAGCAGCTCCCATTTGTCTAGGTCATGAGCTGTCATGGCCCTGGTGGAGTGCTTCTTTCTCCTTAATCCTTCTCTTCCCCTGTATTGTTATCTTTTTTTAAGCCAATTTCTTTATATTCTTTAAAGCCCAACTCAAATGCTGCCTCCTTCTGGGACCAATCAATCAAATAAAGTAAAAAACATTTAATAAGCTCTACTATGTGCTAGGGGACACAATGGATAGAGGTTTGGAAACAGGAAAACCCATCTCCATGCATTCAAACCTGGCCTCAGTCATTGGAACACTATTGTTGTCGTTGGATTGTTTTCAGTTGTGTCCGAATCTCCATGACCTCATTTGGGATTTTCTTGGCAGAAATACTGGAGTGGTTTGCCATTTCCTTCTCTCACTCATTTAACAGATGAGGGAACTGAGGCAAATAGGATTAAGTGACTTACCCAGGGTCACATAGATAGTAAATATCTGAAGCTGGATTTGAATTCAGTACCTCCTGACCCCAGGCCCAGTGCTCTATCCATTATGGCACCAGGTAGATGCCCTAATGGGGGATACAAAGACATATAGAATATATACAGCATAAATGTAAAGGGAATAAATACTAATGTGTAAAAAAAAAGTAGTTCAATAGAAGGGGGTTTGGCAGGGAAGGGACTAGCCATTGGAGGTGATCAAGAAAGACTTCATGGAGCAGATGGTACTTGAGCTGGTCTTCAAGAAAGAGAGGGGCTTTATGAGGTAGAGATAATAAGAGAGTGCATACCAGGCATAGGAAATGGGGATGGCCAGTAAAGTCATGGAGAGGGAGATGGAGTGTTCTCTGTGAGGAGGGGGACAGGGAGGGAGCAAGCATTTATTAAGTGCTTACTATGTGGCAGGCATGATGCTAAGAGCTTTCCAAATACTATCTCACTTGATCCTCACAACAACCCGATAAGGTAGGCACTATTATTACCCCCGTTTTACAGCTGGGGAAAGTGAGGTAGACAAAAGTTAAGTGCCTTGTCCAGGGTCACACAGCTAGTGGGTGAGGCTGGATTTGAACTTACTTCTTCCTAAGTCCAGGCACAGTGCTCCATGCACTATGGCACCATCTAGCAGCCTCACAAGGAGCAAAGAGGCAAGTTGAGCTGGGAATCACAGTGTAAGAAGGGAAGTAAAGTGCTATAGATGGATTGGGGCCAGGCTATCTAAGGCTTTAAAAGCTAACCAGGGGAGCTGAGGAGCACCACTAGCAAAAGAAAGACTAGCCTCTGGGTCATGGAGGACAGCCCATGAAAAGCCTTCAGGCACCCACCCGGCTCAATAGACAAAGACCTCCCTCTTCACAGATCCCTGGGCAGTGTGTTTGCAACTCATTACTGGAATGATCTTGTAATAGGATCCTTATGTTATGTGTGTCTTTGTCTCCTCCTAGAATGTAAGCTGCTTGAGCGCAGGCACTCTGAGTAGTGCCTAATCAATCAGTCAGAATGTATTCATCCTCACTCATCCCCATGCACTGGGCTGGATGCTGGACCCCAAAGAAAAGCAAATAAAAACAAGACAAAACAATTCAAAAAGCCCTGCCCTCCAGGAGCTTACATCCTAAAAGGGAAGATGTCAACTTTGGCCACAGCTCCCAGGACACCGCTCTGCAAACAGTACATACAAAGTGTGTCAAGTTGAGTTGAAAGTGGAAATAGCTGCACCAGGAGTAAATCAGCTACTCCTTGGAATGCGCCCTGCTATATCTGGTTAGTGTTCATCCCAAGACACCGCTTCTCTCTCTCTCTCTCTCTCTCTCTCTCTCTCTCTCTCTCTCTCTCTCTGTCTCCCTCCCTCCCTCCCTCTCTCTCTTTCTTCAGCCCAGCTCCTGATTGCCTCCTCACACTTTCTGGGCCAATTTGGCTGTCAATGAGCCTGAGCTGAGGCTTCAGAACAATGAAGAGAAAAGTCAGTTTATAGTAATGACTCAACAAGGCTGAGCAACACAGAAGGTGTCAGGAATTGTAAGTTTCTTGGGTCCATCCGAGGAATGGAGAAGACGGTAAAGTTTTCCTGCATTAGACTATGAGCTCCTTGAGAGTAGGCACTGGCTTTGTATCCCCAGTGCTCAGCACAATGCCAGGCACATAGTAGGCACTTTTTTTACTTGACTTGAAGGCTGGGGCCAAGAGTCAGTTTGGTCTAACTCAAAGGAGCTCTCCCCTCCAGCACAGGACAAAATGCTGACAGGGAGGTGGAAGTGGGGTATGGGGACAAGAAAAGGGGCTTGAAAAAATTGCCTACAGGAGAACTGGAAATTGAGGGGATGCTGATCAGTTTGGGAAATGGCTCAACAAATTGTTCATATGGCACATGATTGTGATGGAATATTATTGTGCTGTAAGAAATCACGAGGGCGGTGGTTTCAGAAAAAACGTGGCAAGACCTCTATGAACTGATACCAAGTGAAATGAGAAGAACCCAGGAGATCATTGTGCACAGTAACGGCAGGGTTGTAATGATGATCCTCTGACAACTCTGTTCCATGCCATGATTCAAGACAATTCCAAAGGACTCGATGAAAAAACGCTCTCCACCTCCAGAGAGAGAGCTGATGAACTCTAAGTGCAAACTGAAGTACCATTTTCTTACCTTATTTTTTTTTTGCTTTTTTTTTTTTTGCAATATGGCTAATGTGAAAAAATGTTTTGTACGATTTCACATGTATAATTGATATATTGTTTGCCTTCTCAGTGGGTGGGGAAGGAGTAGGAGAGAGAGAATCTGAAACTCAAAATTTAAAAAGAAAAGAACATTAAAAATAATTTTTTTAAAAAAAGAAAAAATGCCTATAATATGTTCACTGATAAATGAATACAAATTAGATGCTGTTGTAATTGTTGTTTTAATGAGGGAAGATAGGAAGGAAAGTCTATTTTAGTTAACTTTTTTAATTAAATTTTTTTAAGGAATCACCAGTTTTAAAAGGATGCCACACCCCAGGCAAGCTTTGTCCCAATATCCTTTTCCCCAACAACAGTATTTGAAGATTTTTTTATGCCATTTGCCCTCCAAATGAGGACTGGAAGACCCCTGAAGCCCCTTCAGATCCTCAATCTGTAAGTGTATGAAGAATAAAATCCATCTTCGGCCTCCAGAAGCCACGATAATTGGGAGTCTGTCGCTGTCCTAGACCAATAATAACAACAGCTTGCGTTTATATACCACGTTAAGGTTTATAAAGCACTTTACACATTCTGTCTCACTTGATCCACACAACAGCCCTGGGAGGGAGATCCTCCTATTGGCTCCATTTTTATAAATGAGGACCAGGATCACACAGCTAGTAAATGTCTGAGGCACGATTTGAACTCAGTTCTTCCTGACTCTAGATCCAACATCCTATCCGCCGGGCCCCCCAGTGCCTTGGTGCTAAGGCTTTTCCTGGTCCCGTTGAACCCTAAAACGGACAAGCTTCCCCGGGTGAAAAACTGCTCCCATTAACTGTGGCCAAATAATTGACATGAGGGCACCCCCTGCCCAGGGCTGCTAGGCCTCACCGATCCAAGACGGTCAAGGGCAAAAAGCCCCAGTGTAGAAGTAGCAGCAAGTGACCTCGGGAGAGGTTGGCCTGTTTTCTGCAAGCGATTCACTGAGGCCTTTAGCTCGGCCCGGGAGCTGAGCTGGAAGCTTCAAAGAGAAGACATCAGTAGAGTCAGAGGCCCCCGAAGTCCCCTCTTATTGCCCCTTTCCCATAACTGGGCACGAGGGTGGGGAGTGAGTCACTTCCTGCCCTCCAGAAAGGGGAGCTCAAAGGGCGAGGGATGTTTGCTCCCCAGGGCCCCTTCTTGGCCAGCGGTCAACGATTCGTCTCCTCTTGCTCCTGGCTTCCTAGCCAAGGGCGCGTCTCCCCCAGGGACCCAGACACTTCCCGGTGTCTTCCCTACTGCCCTTTCCTGAAGCTGGGGCAGCGGCAGCAACATTAAGTCAGTGATCAATGAATAAATACCCATTAAATGCCGTCAGATTCCTGGCACTGGGCTAATTAAACACTAGAGACAAAGAAAAAGAAGAAGTATTCTAAGAAGATGCGTGTGAGGTTGGAGGACATAGGCCACGAGAATAACAAAGTTAGGGAATGAGCATTTATATAGACCTACTCTGAGCCAGGCACTGTGCTAAGAGCTTTTACAAATAGTATGGGATTTCATCTTCACAACAATCCTGGGAAGCAGGGGCTATTATTACCCCCATTTAACAGCTGAGGAAACTGAGGCAAACAGCAGTTAGGTGACTTGCCTGGGGTCATACAGCTAGTCAGCTAGTAATTGCTGGCATTTAACTGGCTCTCTACAGCTATTAAGTTAAAAAGCATTTATTAAGCTCCTACTATGTACCAGGTACTGTGTTGAATCCTAAGAATAAAATGAAAGGCAAAAGACCATCTTTGCCCTGGAGGGAGTTTATAATCTCACGTGAGGAACAAAAAAGTGGCCAGTGTCACTGGATCACAGAGTACATGGGGGTAAGTAAAGGGTAAGAAGATGGGAAAGGTAGGATGTGTATATATGTATGTATATACATATATGTGTGTGTATACCTATATACATGTATATACACATATATACCTACATACATATATACACATATACCTACATGCATACATATATGTACATGTGTATGTATACATATGTATGTATCTACCTGTATACACATATATACCTACATATATACATATATTTATACTTATATTTGATCCTGGAGATGATAAGAAGCCATTGGAGTTTATCGATGGACGGTGGCAGGGCTGACACGGTCACCCCTGTGCTTTAAGATCACTTTAGCAGCCAAGCGGAGGATGGGCTGGAGACAAGAGGACCAGCCGGCAGACTACTGCAATCGTCCAGGTGTGGGGTGATGAGGGAGGTAAGCAAAGTGGGTATAATCATGTCCATTTGATCCTGACAACAATTATCCTCATTTTACAGATGAAGAAACTGAGGTAGTGAGAGAGGTTAATTGTTGCCCAGGGTCCATTCTAACTCTCGAGGCAGCTAGGTGGTAGACTGAATTGAATATTGGACTTGGAGTCAGGGAGGCACCCTTCAGACTGCAGGGGACCTTAACAGGGGTCTGTGAACTCGGTTGTTGGGGTTATTTTTATATTTTGATAACTGTATTCCAACTTGATTGCTTTCCTGTGTTGTATCATGTATTTATTTTATGTATGTATATTTTATATCCTATATTTATTTCATGCATTTAAGGAGTCCACAGACATCAGCAACCTGCCTCCGGGGGTCAGGCCACAAAGCAGGCTCAGAAGCCTTGCTCTAGAGGGCCCCAGATAGACAGGGTATTGAAAGTTATGCTGAGTCCATGACTCACTGTTCCCAGACCTGCTTGCCAATGAGTGTTGGGGGGTGGGGAGGCATCACTCATTCTGAAGCTTTTTTTATTATCCACTCTTGGCAAGGCAGTAAGTTACCCCCTACGTGTTTGTACCCGGAAATTATCACATACTTGCTACCTTGGGGAGGACCTGAGATGCATTGGCCCATCCCCTTTTACTCACAAGGACCTATCCAGATTGTCTCTATCTCATTACAAAAGTTATCAATCGAAGCTGGCACCATCTTGAAGCCATTGCTGACCCCCAGCCATCAGCCCCGTCAGCAGGTTCCTACCTTGACCTACTTTTACGAGTTTTGTCTCATTTATCAGGGTGAAAGCCCCAACAAAGAATTCTCCTTCTAACAAGGGCCTCAGCAGCCTTCGACTTCCCTCCTAAGACAGAAACAATTGAGCTTAGCACAGAGTTAACAAGGATTAGTTCAAATAGAAAACCACTAGTCAGCAGACTGAGTTAATGCCTTCGAAATCCAACAAGTGTTTGGGGCAGGCTCCACACTCACATCTGCCTGGCCCCGAGTACAGCATTTTATCCACTCTGCCACATCACTGCTTCTGGAGCTAAGAGGGACCTCAGAGGCCTTCCTCTTACAGATAAGGACACTGAGGCCTTGGGAGGTTCAAGGACTCATTTAGGGTCACACAGGTAGTAAGTAACACGTGGCTAAGCCTGATGGTACAGTTAAGAAAATCTGGAGTTGGGAAAGCCAGGTTCAGACCCCACATCAGACTCTTACTGTGTCTGTATTTAGGGAGATAATTCTACCATTGTAGGCCTTGGGCATCCTCATCCTTAAAACAGGGGTAATGATGCTTATTCTTTGTACCTAACAGAGTTACTTTAAAGTACCAAGTAAATGTGAGTCACTGTTATTGTCATCCTAAAGGTCTGACTGCTAAGGGCAATTCTGAAAGAAACAACGAGTAATGTTCCATTGTCCACAGTCAGAGCCCTAACTAGGACAGGGCTATCGGGGCTTTGCTCCAGGGCGCTGACGTTGGAGGGTACCAGATTTATCAGGGCCTTAGCAGCCCTTGCAGTCCTTCAGGAGAGAGAAACAACAGAGCTGGGTGAAGACTTAACAGGAATGATTTGTTAAAATAGACAGCTCGCTACCGGACAACAGCTTGGGGTGAATTTCATCACCTGTTAAGAAGAGAGCAGGGACTCTTCTTGGGGGTAAGGTCATGGGTTGAAGATGTTCTAGGCCCACCACTGGGGGGCAGCCCAGGTTTTCCTCACTTGTCAACTTCCCAAAAACTTCAAAGTGGGAGGTAGAAATGAGATGGAGTGAGAGGCCAAGTGCCCCTTGAGTGTATAAGGAAAGAAAACCCTGATCCTACCAGGGCTCCAGTTCCCGGAGGGCAAAGGAGTCGCTGCCATGGAAACCACCTGACTGGTTCAGGTAGCTCTCCAAGGAGCCCGCCTCCTTCCTCCCCGGAGGTAACCAGCCTTCCTGGCTCCCGGGGCCCCTCCAAACTTCTTCTCCTGGGTCTCCAGTCACTTATGCATGTGCACCTGGAGTAGGGGCAAGGACAAAGGAAGGAAATCCGGAGGCTTAATTTGCTGGTCCACGGCCAAGCTCTAATTAAATGATCTCCTTACCTTCAGCAGCTCCTGCAGCCCCTACCTTCCCCTCCAGACGCCCAACTGCACCAGCTCATCTTTCTGGGGGGCCCAACACCCTCTAAAGGCAGTAGACATGGAGCCAGAGGAAGAGCAGGTCAATAGGCACCCATGAAGTACCTGCAGTGGCTTGAGCACTGGGCCTGGAGTCTGGAAGACTCACCTTCCCGAGTTCAAATCTGGCCTCGGTCATTTCAGTTGTGTCAGACTCTTCGTGACCCCATTTGGTTTTTTCTTGGCAAAGATACCAGAGAGGTTTGCCATTTTCTAATTCAGCTCATTTTACATACGAGGAAGCTGAGGCAAACAGGGTTAAGTGACTTACCAAAGGTCACACAGCTAGCAAATGTCTGAGAACAGATTTGAACTCATGAAAATGAGTCTTCTGATTCCAAACCCAGTGCTCTACCCACTGCACCACCTAGCTGCCTTCCTCAGACACTTACCAACTGTGTGACCCTGGGCAAGTCACTTAACCCTGTTTGCCTCAGTTTCCTCATCTGAAAAATGACTATGCAACCACAAATGTGCTAGCTAAGCACTAGGGTTAAGGAGAGGCAGACCAACTCCTGCCATCCAGAAGCTCTCACTCTGTGCCTTTCACCCCACCGGTCTCATTCCTGCCCCATTTCATGAGATTCAGAGCCAGAAGGGACCTCAGAAACCATCAAAGCCAACCCTCTTATTGACAGACACCAAGATGAAACAAATGACTTGGGTCGGTCACTATTCAGCAGCCAGAACCAGGAGTTGAGCTAAGATTCCTGGTGTCCTCGCCCAGTGTCCTTCCCACTCTCTCTCTCTATGCCTGTCCATTCATTCCTGCTTGATTGTGTTACTTCCAACTCGGGGCGGGGGGGGGGAGGCAGGAGATTCAGGCTCCCACCACATAAAGATGTCTAATTGAAGTGGAACATTTCCTTTGATCACAAATTTAAAAAAAAATTATTCTGAGGATCAGTCCGTAGACTTATGTTAAAATAGACAGCTCCCCAGATTTAGAATGAAAGGACCTTAGACCTTCATTTTACAGAGGGTTGGATTGGACCTGCCTACCTTCTGGGGCCTAGTAGCTGGGCACCCAAAAGCACTCACTGGTCTGCTCCACACTAAATGGTATTCCTTCTTAAGTCTGACTTGCTTCCAGGAAGGGGAAGGAAGCTTTGCATAAAGGTGGATGACAAACTCACCAGGTCTGTGTTACCGGGAGGGCTCAGTAAGTGACTGGGGAAGGGTGATTCCACCATCTTTGGTAGACATCCCACTCCTGCCCCCTTCCCATCTTAGCTTTCAGCAGAAGTCACTGACTTTAGAGACAGTGGAAACAAGAGCTCCAAACTCAGTCAAAGTTGGAGTCAGATTTTCAATCAGTAATCAGCATTTTCTAAGTGCCTGCTACGTTCCAGGCACCATGCTAAGCACAAAGACCTAGAGTTGATTCTAGGTCCTTTGAAAGGAAAAGGATGGGAGAACGTTCTAGGCAGTGTAGCGTCAATGTCAGTCTTTGGAGGTGCCGCTGGAGTCATGGCAGAGACGCCGTATCCTGGGTTCAAATCCTTCACTTCCTGTCTGTGTGACCTGTGACAAGTTATCATACTTCTCTGGGTCTTGGTTTCCTCCTCTGTAAAATGAAGGGCTAAGGTCCTTTCATTATAAATCTGGAGAGCCGTCTATTTTAACATGTCTATGGACTGATCCTCAGAATAATTTTTTTTTAAATTTGTGATCAAAGGAAATGTTCCACTTCGATTAGAGGTCAGTAAAAACAAAGATGTCATTTTTTCCCATCTAAGTTCATGGACTCCCACACACAGAGACCCTGAGGGAGGTCCATGGATCCCAGAATAAGAACCCCTGGCCCTGAGGCAATAGGAAGTCACAGAAGGTTTTTGAGTGGAGGAGGGGCACAGGGTGACAGGGCCAGGTAAGTATTTTAGGAAAGTCAATGTGACTGCAAACTCGGCACAAGCCAATTGTGTGATATGGAAGCCAAGAATTAAAATCAAAACTAACACTGCCTCCACTAGGAGAAATATGTTGTCTGGAAGGAGAGAAACAATAGCTGTGGTGCATTCTGCCCTGTGCAGACTCTGTCTGAGGCATCTGAGTGCCACACTGTAGGGATCCATCACCAAGTATTTATTAATCACCTAGTGTATGCCAGGCACAACAGTAGGTGCTAGGGATACAAAAGCAAAACCAAAATGTTCCCTGTCTTCAAGCGAGCAACATTTATTAAGCACCTACTATGTGCCAAGCACCCTGCTGATCATCGGGGATACAAAGGGAAAAGTGAAACATGAAGGCATTAACTGGAGTGAGGTCAGCCAGGGTCCAGCTGAAAGAAGTGGGGTCGCTGGGCCTAGAGAAGAGAAGATGACAAGTTTTGGACGTGAGAGTGAGTCATCTTCAACTCTCTAAAGAGAAACTGGGATTTTTCTGCCTGGTCCCAGAGGGCGGAATGAGGAATAGGGAGCCAGGGAAGCTACGGAGAGGCAGACTTTGGCTCAAGGCCAGGAAAAACTTCCTAATGGACAGAACTTTCCCAGAGTGGAATGGGCTGCCCTGGCTGGGGGACTTCAGACGGAGGAGGGCTGGCCACTGGGAAGGAACTCCCGGAGCGCTACAGGCTGGCTCCTTCCACCCCAGAGAGTCTGTGAGTCTGTCTCTGACACTGTCGTGCTCAGAGGCATAAAAAAGAGAAGGAGGGGTTTCAGCACATCCGAGGGCACCTTCCAAATTAATGCCAGGGACAACCTTTGGGAAGGTTCTGGTGCAGGATCATAGGATCATAGATTCAGAGCTAGAGGCAAACTCAGAGGTTAATCTATCTCAACCCCCTCATTTTACAGAAAAGGAAACTGAGGCCCAGGACATTTCTATGACTTGGAGGGAAAGGAACAAGCATTTATTAAGCACCTAGTGTGCTCCAGGGCACTGTGCTAAGCACCTTGCAAACATTATCTCATTTGGTCTTCCCAACAACTCTGTGTGGTAGGTGTTTTTATTACCCCAATTTTACAGAGGAGGAAGACCTAAGTCAAAGAAAGGTTGAATGACTTGTACAGTCACAGAACACCTAAGTGGGTGACGTCACATTTGAGCTCAGGACTTCCTGACTCCAAGCTCAACACTCTCAGAAGATTTGTAAACCATCCCTCTCCCTCTTTCTCTGTGGAGCAATCCTCCTTTCAATTTGCTCTACCATGTGACACACAAGAGCGAGCACAAGCACAAGCACACACACACACCCTTTCCCACAAAGATGTCCACAGGATGCTGTAGCCACCACCATCCATTTTGGCTCCAAGGCACCTCGATTCTTGTTGACCAAAGGGCTGATTCCCTCATGGGCTGGTTTCCCCAAGCCTCTTTGCCTCGACTGCCCTGTCTGTCCAGAGCAGCACCAACCCTGAAGGATGGACGGGGGCACAGGCTCACCTTAGCCCGTGCTCTTTCCTTCAGGAGCTGCACTACAAGGGAGGAAGTGGCAGCTAGCTATTAGCTATAAGTAAGGTCTGGAGATTATCTGAGGTTTCCACTGCCTGACTTTCACCCGCCCCACCCATTCCCACAAGAACTGGTTGAGCGTAAGCAACACCTGGGTGAACTTCAGATGGCTCAGATTACAAAGCATCAGAGAGTCAGAAATACTTTCCTCTGTTCAGATGATAAGAAAGGTCACAAAACTGAACCAGCATTGTCTTTATGCAACCATCCAGCACAAGGCGTTCAGACAACTAGCATCCACCAGTGCACAGAGTGGAGGGAAATTCCGTTTCTTGTGTTTACCAAATAGAACCAGAAAGCAGTCATGCTGTGGAGAGGCATCTAAGAAGTGAAGCAGAGTGCAAAGAGTAAGGACAGGATTTGGATTCAGAGGACCTGGGTTCAAATCGCAACTCTATGCGTGCCATCTTTGCTTTTGCCCTCATGGACACCTCCAGTTTCTCCACCCCCTCCACTTTCTTAGGCCATTCATCACCTTGCTCTGCCCTCCCTTTCCTCCTTCTCCAATGTCAGCCCTTAGTCATTTCAACGCTACGCCTTCCTCTGCTCCCCTGGCCCCTTGTCCTATCACTGCTGTTCTCCTGCCAGTCCCCAGCCTGGGATTATCCCCATTATCTGCTTTCTCTTCTCATGCTAGAAGTCACACAACCACAGGCCGGTGGGATATATTTTAAATTCGTGTTATCCAACTTCAGCCAGGCTGGAGCCAGGCTACAGCAAAGGAGTTCTTTTATTTCTCCCTAATCAGTTTTCCCAATCACTCCCCACAGAAGCTATTCCAAATTTTCTCTTCAAGTTTCCCACACCTTCCTCACCCCCTTCTTTCTCACCTGTGGACCTTGACTCTTTAATGAGAAAATGGAGGCTGTCTGACAGGACCACCTTCTCCCCACTCTCCTCTCAAATCCCCATCACACTACTCCTTTCCCTAGGTAGCTGATAATGAGGTACTCCTTCTTGCCAAGGCCAACCCCTCTTCATGTGCCCTTGATCCTCTTCCACTTGTCTTTAGTAGACTGTCCCCTCACTCATCCCCCACCTCTAATCTTCAATCTCTCCCCATCCACTGGTTCCTTCCCTACTGCTTTCAAAGTCTCCCCAAGTCTCCTCCATCCTTAAAAAACCCTCACCAGACCCTACCATTTCCTCAGGTTCTCATGCTAAATCTCCCCTCCTTCTCCCAGCTAAAGTCCTTGAGAAAATGTCTACATTTGTTGCTTCCCTTTCCACTTTTCTTGCTCACTCCTTCCAGGGATAGGGAAAACTGGGCCTGTGGCCCCAAGGCCACATGTGGTCCTCTAGGGCTGAACTTGAGGACTAGAGGGCCACATGTGGCCTGGAGGCCACAGGTTCCCCACCCCTGCAAACCTTTGCATTCCCACATCTAACCTCAGCACTTAAACTGCTCTCTCAAGTTACCAATGATCTAATTGCCAACATATTGACTTTTCTCAGCCCTAAACCTTCTCAGCCTCTCTGCAATACATAACACTGTTGACCACCATCTCCTGAATATTTTCTTCTCACTGTACTTTTGCAACACTACTCTTTCCTACTTCTTCTCTTACTGACCTGTCTGACAACTCTCTCTCTGTCTCCTTTGCCAGCTCACCATTCATATGATTTTCCCTAATTATGAATGTTCCCTGAGATTGTTCTGGCCTGGTTCTCTCTCTGTCTCTCTCTTCTCTCCTCTCCCTCCTTCTCCCTCTCTTTTCCTCTCTCTTTATCTCTCCCTCTCTTCCTCTCTCTCTCCCCCTCCTACTACTATTTGCCTGCCCCCCTGTCTCTGTCTCTCTGTCTCTGTCTCTCTCCCTCCCTCCCTCCCTCCCTCCCTCTCTTCTTTTTTCTCTCCCTCCCTCACCTCTATGCCAATGACTTCCAGATCTCTATATCCAGCCCATCTCCCCCCTGAGCAGTAATTCTGCATCACCAATTACCTTTCGGGCATTTCAAACTGGCTGCCCTGGAGACATCTCAAGCCCAACACATCCAAATCTGAACTCATCTTTTTCTCCCAAACCTTCGCCTCTTCTAGACTTCCCCATTTTTACTGAGGGTGCCACTTTCCATTCTGTCTGACCATGGAATAATTACTGACTCCTCCCTGTAACCTAAGTACCTAATCAGTTGCCAGATTTTGCCTCGACAACATCGTCACATCCGACCCCTTCTCTCCATTCGCACAGATCCCCTCAGGTCCTCATCATCTCTCAGTGATTACTGCAGCCATCTCCTAATTGGCCTCCCTGGATGGCCTCACCACTCTGCTCCATCCCTCACACCGATGCCAAAGTGGAGATCAGACCACATTACTCTCTACTCAGTAAACCCTAGTGACTCCCTATTGCTGCCACAAAAAATGTAAATTCCTCTGTTTAGCTGCTAAAGCCCTATAGGACCCTGCCCCAATCTAGCTCTCCAAATTCATTAAATTCCCTCTCCCGAATTCTCCAACATAGCCACACTGGCCTCCCCACTGCTCCTCACACACAATGCTCCAGCTCTCATCTCTCTGCCTTTGCAATGATCCTCTCCATACCCAGAATGTCCTCCCTCCTCACTCCCATGTCATCGGACCTCTCTTTTCCTTCAAAACACAGCTTGAAGTACCAATTTCTACAGGAAGCTTTTCCTGATCCTCCCAAGTGTTAATGCTCTCTCTCTCAAGCTACCATTTTTCACTGGTGTGTATTTATTCTTCTTTTAATAGTCACTGTGTATATATTTAAACATGCACTTGTCATCTTACCCATTAGAATGTAAGCTTCTTATCAATAGGGATTGTTTCACTCTTTGTCCTTGTATCCCCAGCATCTGGACAGCGCCGGGCACATAGTAGGCATTTAACAAAGGCATGTCAACTGATACCTGTGTGACCTTTAGATTATAAATTCCTTGAGGGGAGGGACTATCTTTTGCCCCTTTTTGGTTCCCCAACACTTAGCACAATGCCTGGCACACAGTAGTGCTTAACAAATGTTGATTGATTGATTATCTGGGTCTTAGTTTTCTTGTCTATAAAATGAAGGGATATACTAGATGGTCTCCAAGGTCCCACCTAGCTCTGAATCTATTATCCCAAGATCTGGGTGACTTAGGAAAGTGCACTCCCCATCTCAGGGCCTCAGTTTTCTCACCTGTAAAATAGGAGAGTTGGACAAGATGAACTCTAAGATTCTTTCCATCTCTAAATCTATGATCCAATTGTCCCATGCAAATAGGATTTTGCTTTGAGAAAGTAGTATCCTGAATGGCAAGAGAATGCCTTAAATTTAAATGATGATTCTGTTGAGGGTTTCAGAACAACAGCTCTGAAATAACAAGGATATTAGATGAATCACAGATCAATTGCTTTTCAGTAATTGAATTTCATGTGTCAAAGGGTTTCCAAGGAGATGGTTTACATCGAGTCCACTATAGCCCATTCTCCCTCTTTCAAAACAAGATGCTGCCATGCTCCTGTCCAGCTGACTCCTAGGGGAGATGACATCACTCTCACTAGAAAAAAAACTGCCTTCTTGTGCTAAGAAAGTGTTCATTGGCAGACAAGTGTTCGACCCCCTAAGAAGCCCAGTCTTGCCATTCCAAGATGATGGGTTGCAGATGGGACCACAGGATTATAGATTTAAAATAAGAAAAGGCCCTAGAGGCCTTAGGATCATAGATTAAGGGCGGAAGGAACCTCTGAGGCCATCTGGCCCAACCGCCTCAGTTTTCAGATGAAGAAACTGAGATTCTGGATAGAGAAAGAGTTGCCATTAGCACTCAGCCTTGAATTTATATTCAGACAACCTGGGTTTGAATCCTACCTCTGTCATTTACAGTGTGGATTTAGTCAAGTCAACCTCCCTCTCTGGGCTTCGGCTTTCTCCTCCACAAAATGAGACAACAGATGACCTCTGAGGTTTGACCTCATGATTGCCACATCAAGAAAATACCACATCCCTCCATCCATGTTGTCCCTGGGGAGTAGATACAAGAAAAGGGATGTGGAATAGAGCATAATGACCACCAGCGCCCCCTGGTGACCACTGCCAGGAGTTAGGAGGGAAGAGGGATGGGCTACTGGGCTAGAAAATGAGAGAGCAGCAAAAAAGAAATAAGGCAGAAAGGGAAAGGGGGGTTGGTTAGGTATGGAGTAGCACCCAAAGCATCTCCGAGCCAGCAAAGAGCTCCATCCTGACCATGGAGATGCAGGAAAAGACCACACAGCCAATTCCAGGTCCTGGGGAGTCCTTGGCAGAATGCATCAATTAACCTACTAGAATACATCTCTCCAATGAGCTGCATGGAGGAAGTTGAGAAGCTGGTCTGAGAGTGACTTTCAGTGCCATGATCTGAACTGTCACCAAGGGACACTCCATTTGAAATGAAAGCGGCAAGCTAGGAACCCTGGTCCCATTCTTCCTAAGCTGGGCATTCCTTTCCATAATGGAAACCTCTGTGCTTGAAAAAGTAGATAATGGTCAATCAATAAACATCTCTTAAGCACCTACTATGTGCTGGCCTCTGTGCTAAGCGCTAGGAAAGCAAAAAGAGGCAAAAGACAGTTTCCGCCCTCAAGGAGCTTGCAGTCTAACGGGAGACACAACCTGCACACAAATATATACAAAGCAAGCTATGTACGGGAGATGTGATTAGTATCCCCGTTTTACAGATAAGGAAACTGAGACTTTAAAAGAATATAATAGCACCTCCACAGGATTGTTGAGAGAATCATTTGAAATAATACACATACAGTGTTCTTCCTTATTGTCGTTTGTCCTTCATTCTAGAAGAGAACCATGAAAGCACTATATGAATGCTACCTATTGTCATGTGACTTGTCCAGGGCGACACAGCTAAGGCAGGATTTGAACTCGGCTCTTCCTAACTCCAAGCCCAGCACGTCACCCACGGTGCCTAATTCCCTCTCAGAACTGATTACGGCACCCAGAAGGGGGGAATATGACTGTGATTTGGGCAGATATGGAAAGCGATTCTGACCATCCACATTGGGAACCAGTAAGAAATAGTGGAACTAAGGATGACGATAACAAGAGTGATAATAACACCGATGCCTTCAGAGGCAGAAGGGATCACTTCTGTCCCCAGGGCAAGTGGCAGGAGAGGTCCCCTCCATTCGGATGAGGGAGGTAGAGGCCCCAAGAGACCAAGAGGCAGATACGAGGGAGACCACAGCACACAGAGGAGGCGATAGGAACGGAGAGGTGAGAATTCTACGAGGAATTCCCCTGGGGTCCGATCCCCAGGAGGACCAGCCTGCCACTTCCTGTTTGAACCAGTTGTAACTGGCTGCTAAGGGGTTGGTTGTTGCTTCCCCGCTGGAGTGATGCAAGCACAGTCAACTTTGGTACCTGAGGCAGAGCCCCAGCCACCCCACCCTAGTTACAGCTCCTGGCCACCTTGCATTTACTTAATGCTTTTATACGTAGGATCTTAAGGAAAGCAGACTGACATAGGAGTCAGGTAACCTGGGAAGCCCCAGCTTTAAAACTGACTATTGGGGTCACCATGGATAAGCATCTCCCTTAGCTCTCAGAGCTACTTTTTTCTCATCTGTGAAACAGGCATGACCATATTTACTCTCCCTATATAAAGAGAACTTGAAATAATGTAAATGCCAGTTCTCTTTAAGATTGTGGCCTATTGCTCTATTCCTGCTGATGAGGGCATCTATCTGCATGGTGACAGTGATGGCTTGTGTTTATATAGCACTGTTGATCACAAGGCACTGGAGGTCAAATGTGTATAATTATTCCCATCTTACAAATGAGCACATGGAGGCTGACTAGAGGAAGGCCTCCAGCATCCAGAGGGAAACTTCTATAGATGATTAATGGAAAGATGGTAGACAAGAGTCAAACAGGGCTGTAATCTGAATTCCTGGATGGACTTCCCACCTTAATGTGATCACAGGTCCCTGGAAGTCTACCCAGCTCTAAGTGGCAGATTGGGGAGACAGACCTTTCTGCTTCTAAATCTCAAGTTCTCTCAATCAATCAAAAAACAGTTCAAAGAACCTACTATGTGCTGGGTCCTGTGTGAGGTACTCTCCATTCATTACACCATCCAGCCTCTCTACAGGGACCTTTAAGAAATAATTTCTAACAATGATCCTTCTTGCTCATCCTAGAGCTAACATACTAAAAGTCTCTATTGAAGCGCACACTAGGCCCTCGGATTGGCTGGGCCCAGGCACAGCCAAACAAAATACTAAAAAAAAAAAGCAACACCAGACTTCCTGGGAATTCACCAAGCAAATTACCAAAACCAGTCACTTGGTTGCATTTTTGTTCTTCATTCTATCCTGGTTCAACTCCCTCTTCAAGGATACCTCATTTAGGACCTCTGAAATGAGCAACAAAGAGCATTCATGGTCAAAACTCAGGATCAAAGGATCCAGGATTTAAAGTTAGAGGGGACCTCAGAGGCAAACTCATCCATTTTACAGATGAGGAAACTAAGACCAGGGAGGGAGAAGAGAGTGGCTTGTCCAAGGTCATATAGGCAGAAAGAAGCAGGAACACGATACTCGAACCTTGGGCCTCTGACTCAAATCCTGTACTTTTTTCATTATTCCATCTGTTCCCCATCTAAATAATCTTTGTGCTGACTTTTTACTTAAAGTGCGCATGCGCGCACACACACACACACACACACACACACAGAGGATTTTCAGGTTTGTTTTTAACACAATATTAGCAAATCTCCTAGTATAGTCTCACATTTTTGAATGGAATCACTCTGAGGTTTACGAATGAAAGACATGTGATCCAGTTCCAGATAGTGACATTTTTACAAACCAAATTTTATTAAGTCATGAGCTGCAGTGAAGCAGGATTCAGAAAAAGGTTAGGCAACAAATACACACACACACACACACACACACACCAGGCTGCCCTTAAATGCCTAAAAATACAATTGCATCTTAGGCCCCTACAGAACAGTGAAATGGAAAGAGCCTTAGGATCCAGAGTGAGGAGGAGACTGGGTTGAAATCCTGCATCTGATGCTTGCTTGCTGTGTGACCTTGGACAAGTCAACCAACCAGTCCAAACCTGGGTTTCATCCTTTGTAAAATGGGGTTACCTCACTTAACTCACAAGACAGTCGGGGAGCTTGAATGAAATAGTGTACTTTGTGACTTTCAAATGGCCCCGAGGTCTGAAGCCTGACCTACTGGGAGCACGATGGTACCATGGACAGAAATGAGGACATCACAATTAAGATTCAGAGAAAAACGATGAGTTCATCTTAAATATTCAAATAGGCTTTGAAATGTTAAATTGCTAGTAAACTACTGGTCAAATTTTTTAATCTCATACATAAGTCTGGTCTTAAAAGCCTTGAGATGAAGGGTTTGTTTGCTGATTAATTAAAGAAACCAACTTCCATGTGATCTTGGGTGGCTTTTTCTCAACTTTTAAAAATTCTAACCATTGAGTGATTAAACATTCCCTTTACCAGAAAAAAAAATGTTATCTATGAGACAGAGAGACAAAGACAGAGATGGAGTAAGGGGGTTTGGTTTCCTTACAATTTTATTGTTGTTGTCGGTAAGTTGTGTCCAACTCTTTGTGATCCTGTTTTGGGGTTTGCTTGGCAAAGATACTGGAGTGGTTTGCCATCTCCTTCTCCAGCCCATTTTACAGATGATGAACTGAAGAAAACAGGGTTAAGTGACTTGCCCAGAGTCACACAGCTAATAAGCGTCTGAGGCTGGATTTGAAATCGGAGAGCTTCCTGATTCTGAGCCCGGTGCTCTATCACCGTGCCATCTAGGTGCCACAGAATTTTATGATTTCCCCTAATACCTTATAATTTGATCATTGGAAATAGTCTATTATGTCACAAAGCCCACAAGGCCAGGTTGGGAGAGTCCTTCAGTCTGCTTCTTATCTAGTACATATTTTAACAAGAAGACCCTCTATGAGACACCCAACAAATAGTCATCCAATCTTTTGAGGCAGCTACATGGCACAGTGGAAAGAGATCCGGGCCTGGAGTTGGGAAGACGTGAATTCAAATCCAGCCTCAGCACTAGCTGTGTGACCCTGAGCACGCCTGCTTCAGCTTTCTCATCTGTAAAATCCCAAGATTATTTCAAGGCTCAAATGAGGTGATATTTGTAAAGTGCTCAGCACAGTGCCTGGCACGTAGTAGACACTATAGAAATGCTGGCTGTTATTATTATTATTATCATCATTATTAGCATTTACTACCTGTGTGACCTTGGGCAAATCACTTCACCTGAGCCTCAGTTTCCTCACCTCTAAAATAGCGTTGGACTAAATAACTTCAAACGTCCTTTCAATCTCCAAATCAATGAGCCTGTGACCTGACATTGTCTTCCCTAAATGGAATATAAGCTCACTGAGGGCAAGTTTTTAAAAAAAAAAAATTTATTTGTATCTCCAGCACCTAACACAGTGCTTGGCACATAGAAGGCACTTGATAAATGCTTGTTGATTGACTAAGTGATTGTGGCAGATCTCTCCCTTAGTAACAGGGAAATCTGCAACTTTTCTGAAAGCTTTCGGGCTTTCTGCTTTACCCAACTCATGATGAGGTGTTAGCACCCGGCCTTTGGGGTCTGACATCACACGTGCTGTAATCCAAACTGCATGTGCTTTGGAAAGCAGCAGAGAGCCAGGATCTAACAGAACCAGACATCAGTCAGAGCACGTCTGCTCCGAAGAGATCCTTCAGGGTCCGACCTCATTGCTTACTGATGAACCTCTTCCTCTTGGACATTAATGCCTCCAGAGCTTCTTCAGGCCCCAGCCTGTTGATCCCAGAGGCCAATGCAGCAGCCCACACTGGCTGCTGCTAACAGGGACCTGCCAAAGGGAAATATAGGGACGTCTGGGCAAGCTGCCCACCCCATGAGGATGCCACAGCATTGGAACACTCCTTCATTCCTTAATTCCTCTCAAAAAACACTGAGTAAATGCCTAGTACATAGGGCCCTGTTTTACCCTTGCCTGGCACAGACAGGACTGTAGTCAAGACAGATTCTGAATGACAAGCCAAGAAGCTGCTAGGATTGGCTATAAATTTCAGAACAGGTATTGATCTTCACTGATGGAAAGAGTTTCCAGTGAAATTACAGGGCTGGTCCAAAAGAGCAGGGAGCGAGGTGCCAGGCATCACACTAGGCACTGGAGATACAAAGGTCATCCCTACCCTCAAGTACTTGACATTCCACTCTAGAGAAAGCTATGTATTCAGGTAAGTCAACACAAAGTTATACAAAGAAATTTCAAGAAGGAAAGCATACTTGTAATTGATGGCATCAATTTCATTCAATCAGTATTTATTAAGTGCCTACTGAATGCATCAGCACCTTGGTGGACACACACACAAACTATCTACACATCACAGAGCATGACAGAGCAGGCTTCTTCCAACTCAGATGCCATCTAGTCTACCCCATACCCAAGAATCCCCTCTATGTCATGCCAACAGCCTCTTCTTGACAGTCTTCAATGAGGAGAGGCAGCCACAACATCCTATGGCAGCCCATTCCACCTCTGGACATCTCCAATTATTGGGAAGTTGGACATCAGGCCTAAATCTGCCTCTCCTCAGCTTCCACCCACTGCCCTCTGGGACCAAGCTGTACAAGTCCAATATATCTCCCCCAAGATAATCATTAAAGTGCTTGATGTCACCTATCATGCCCCTGCCCCCCCATCTTCTCTTTCCTAGCTATACATCCAGAGTTTCTTCAAAAGATACCAAATGTATATCATTAGATGGGGGGGCAGGAGGAAGAGGGTGGCCTTGCCACAAGTTTAGACCACAGAGGGACCAAATTGTATTTGAGGATAAGCCTAGGTCAGGAACAGACCCATTTCAGAAAATCCTGGAAAGACTTGTATGAACTGATGCAAAGTAAAATGAGCAGAACCAGAAAAATATTGTACTCAGTATCAGCAACATTGTGTGATGATCTATTACGAATGACTCAGCTCTTCTCAGCAACACAATGATCCAAGACAAATACAAAGGACTCACAAAGGAAAATGCTATCCATATCCAGATAAAGAACTGAGGGATTCTGAATAGAGATCAAAGCATATTTTCCCTTACTTTATTCTTTCTCATGTTTTTTTATCTGTTTTTCTTTCACAACTGTGACTAATACAGAAATTTTTTTACATAATTGCACATGTATAAACTATATCAAACTGCATACCATTTCCAGAAGATGGGAAGGGAAGGAGGGAGGGAGAAAAATGTGGAACTCAAAATCTTGTAAAAATGAATGCCAAAAATTTTCTTGACATGTAACTGGGGGGAAATACTATTAAAATAATTTTTAAAAGAATAAATAAAACATAATCTAGTTTGATGTTCAAAAAAAAAACCTAGGTCAGAGGGAGTAAATTCTCTTTCCAGTAAGTCCCATATATTTACAAAAACTATAACTTCTCCAGGATTACACAACTAGTAAGTATCAAAGGCAGAATTTGACCCCAGGTCTTTCTGATTACAAGACTAGAATTGTATCCATCATGCCCTGTTGCCTCTCAAGAATCTAAGAGATGCCCTTCCTGGACTTCAGAGATGCATTATTTCCTTAATATACGACAAGGTCCTCCTTCAGATTTAGAGTTGGAAGCAATCTTAGAGATCACCTACTCTAACCTTCCATTTGGCAGATGAAGAAACTGAAGCCCAGTGAAAATGAATGACTACCTCAAGGTCACTCAGGCAGCAGAAATCTGGATTCAAGTCCAGGTGTTTCCTCTGATGCCAAATCCCAAAGTCTTTCCACTCCATCATACCCACTTACTGTCAGTGGGGATCAGAATCATTCTAGAAAACTGAAAGTTCTGGGTAAATGGAAATTGACTACGTAAGTTGATACTGACTGATAGAGGGATAGGTAGGGCTGGAATCTATTTCCACTTGAATAATTGTGTGATATAAAAACATAGCCGCACTCTTCCTTTTCCTTTAGATTAGTGAATTGGGACACAGAAAGTCAAGTTGAAAAAAAAATGATGTCATAAACATCTCCATTAAGGAAGGGCAGGGAAATAGGGCTTTGCTCTTATCAGAAGGTAGAATTAATGAAGCATGACTCAGATTGTTTTCTAAAGCTAACATAGAAGTTCTCCGTCTAAGGAACTATTGCCAGCTGGAATGTTCTCAGCTCTGCGGAAGTACTTCCATGGCTGACGTGAGTAACCAGGGAGGGACCAATTCATTCAACCATCCAACTATCCAGTCACACATTAATTCAACAAATCCTATTAGAAAAAATGATGTAAAAATAGATTGTGCTGTAATTAGAATGTAGACTTGTTAAGTGCTATTCAACTTGGGGCCGTGTGTGTGTGTGTGTGTAAATCAGATAAGGAGACAGAAGTCTAGCATGGTTCCTTGAACATGGTAGTCATTGAAAAAGGTGGGTGGGGTGTCCATGGGTATGGAACACCACATATACTGTCAGACTCAGTTGATGTCTTGGTTAATTTTGCTGAACTCTTTTTTTTTCTTTTTTTGCTCTTTTTTTGTTCTTTGCTACAAAGGATAGCTTTCTGGGTAGGGAGGGGTAAAGATATGTTCAGAAGTAAAAGGATACCAAACGAAAAAGATCAATAAAAACTTTTTTAAAAAACTTAAATAAATATTTGTTGGATTGAATTGGAAAAGACCACTATGCTGAAATATCTCCTATACTTAAGGCCACCCCAGCAGAGTCAATGCCAGGGGCAAATCACACTGTGTGGCTACTGTCAAGCCTAACCTCATCACTACCCCAAATCCCAGTCAACATTTTATAGAAGGGAAATTGGATGAGAATTAATACTAATTACTGACATTTAAAGTTTGCAAAGCGGGGAGGGAAGAGGAGAGAGACTGGATCTGTGAGCTCATGGGAACTCATAAGGAACTCCTGGATGATGAAACTTGCTCTATGTTAGAGGTCAGCACCTTCTCTGCAATTTTTAGCATTAGCAAGTTGGGTGGGACACCAAAGTTTAAATGATTTGCCTAGAGAGCAGCTAAGTGGTAGATAGAGCTCCAGCCTTGGAGGCAGGAGGATCCGAGTTCAAGTCTGGCCTCAGACACTTGACACTTTACTAGCTGTGTGACCCTGGGCAAATCACTTAACCCCGATTGCCTCACCAAAAAGCAAAAAAAAAAATGATTTACCTAGAGTCACACAGCCAGTAAATGTCAGAGGAGGGACTAGAACCCAGGTCTTCCCTAGTTTTCTATCTACTACATCATCTTCTTTCAGTTTCACAATAACCCTTTGAGGTAGTTCCTTATTTTACAAACGAGGAAACTGAGACCCAGAGAAGTAGGATGGTCATGGTCACACAGCTATTAAATCAAAGCAGGATTTCAATCCAGGTCTTTCTGACTCCAAAGACAGCACATTATCCATTACATCAAGGCAGCCTGGGGGCTATGACTGAGAGAAGAGGGAAAGACCCATTACAGTAGGGTAGGTGTGGATGGGGGAGAGAGAAGGGGGAATATTTAGACAAAATCAAGTCTACAAGTTTAGGTCAATTTTTTTAAATACCAGCTGCCTTAATGCTGTATCACAGTACACAGAGTACCCTTGGAAGGAAACTGGAGGGGACACTCCCAGAGCAGGATAAAGGAACAAAGATGGCACCAAAAGTTGAAACTGAGGACCCAGAGCTCTGCTCTACCTGAGGGCACACCTGCCCTTACACAGGATAGCAAGAGAGACATCCAGGAAAGAGATATGGCAGAGGGCTGTCCCACGTAACTATATGATCCAATTAGGCTCTAATTCCTTGACCTTATTCTCAGGACCTTGTTTACACCAAGATCAAAAGCCCCCTTTGCCCCGGACCTTTCACAGAGCCGAAACCATCACCTCTTTCCCCTTCAGTGCCCCACAAAGGGACTAAGGGCGAGAACCAAAGAAAACACAAAGTAGCAGAAAAATATCAATGAAGCAAAAGAAAAGCAGGTATGAAGGAGCGAAGAGAGGAGAGGAAGAGAAAGAAGAAAGCTCTTGGTGGGGAATAGTACCCCCTCAAATAAAATGCCCAGTCACCATCATTATAGACCCAGAAAGCTGGAAGAGATCTTGAGTATATCACAGAGTCATAGACTTAGAGCCAGAAGGGATGTTGGAAGTCATCAAGTCCTACTCTCTCATTTTACAGATTAGGAAACTGAGTCACAGAGAGATGAAGTGGTTTGCCATGGGTCACACAGCTACTAAGTGTCTGAGATGTGATTTAAATTGTGTCTTCCCGACTCTCTCCACCGTACCATATGCCCCATTAAATGCTACTTATATGGAACTGCCCTGAAGTTCACGGAAAGGAGACCAGGCAAATTCAAGGGTACTAGGACACTGCAGAGTCGGCAGTTTAGGATGGCCATATCATGATCACTCCCATTCTCACTGAACAAACGCCCTGAGGTTACAAGGTAAATACCCAAGGACTTTATTTTAGGGCACAATAAAGATGATTTTGTTTGCCAGTTCATCTATTCAACCCTTAAAACACTGTTTCCAGTTACCACTAATGTATTCTCCATATACTTCCCTTCCCCTGTCACCACAAGGGATCCATGCCCTGCCAGTGACCCAACCCAAGAGGCAACTCTGAAGATGTGCCCTTGAGCAAAGAGGGGCTGCGTCATCAATTAAAGAGCTGCTTAAGGACTCTGGGTCTTGCGTGTCCTAGGGAACTCAGGCCTTTGGAGACCATCCCAGCTCCCTCCACATTTAAGACGAAACACCCTGCCAAGTTTGGCAAACTACCCCACATCTGCCAATGGATGGCACAGAGAAGCTGCCCGGGGAACATTGGCCAGAAGTAGGAAACGTTGTGAACCACCATCTTGGACAAATGTCTCACTCCCTCTGACTGGAATCAAAGAAAGTCTTTCCCACTCCTACCCCTACCCCTGTCTCCCAAGAATTCCATAAAGGATAAACTACTTCTATAGCTATCCCTCACTCTCAGGAGGTATACGACACCCTAACATTTTGTTGTTTGCTGTTAGGTCATTTCAGTTGTGTCCATCTCTTCGTGACCCCATTGGAAGTTTTCTTGGCAAAGATATTGGAGTGGTTTGCCATTTCTTTCTCCAGCTCATTTTACAGATGAAGAAACTGAGGCAAAGAGGATTCAGTGTGCAGGGTCACGCAGCTACTAAGTGTTTGAGGTCAGAATTGAGCTCAGGAAGATGGATCTTCCTGACTCTAGGCCCGGTGCTCTATCCACTGTATCACCTGCCTGACTCTAATGTAACCTTTTACCTGAAGTAGAGATGGGATATTGGGTCATCATTCACAGCCTGAAATAGCTTAAGACTGGGAAAATAGAGAAATAGAGGGTCAAGTGATTGAAAAGGATGGGACAGGTAGGCAGAGCAAGCCACACTCCTTTCATTAGAAGTGATCCCATTGGAGTGTGTGCTTTAGCCCCAAAAGGCAGTTAGCCCCCTGCTAAAAGACAGGTGCGTGCCCTCTCATTCCCAGGGTCCCCTCTCCCACCATAAAGAAAATGGACCACTGAACCAGAAAAAGCAGTCAACTCAGTAGACCTTCAATGGAAGCAGTGACTCTGCCCTCTGATGCTCCTTTTTCTTTCTGAGTATGTGGGGTTTCTGCGAGCCTCTCTCTTGCACCTATTGCTAGAGGACATGGAGATGGCCCTCTTCCCTTAACCTCCAGCTATTGCAAGTATATTGCTTAGGTGATCCTGAGCCTGGACCTCAAGGATGTGCCTGCCTCTTCCAGAGTGGCTTCCCCTGAGCACAGGTGAGCAATCAGCAGTGATGAGAGATGCCCTTTCTAGGAGGGACTGGCTACCTCAAGAGTTGGAGAGCTCCTGGGTTCCTCAGTCAGAGCTGACCACCAGCAGCAGCAGGAGCCTTCCACAAGCTAGACCCTTCTTCAAGAAAAGATGGGATAGAAATTGTTCAAGGAGCTCTTGATAGGTACTGCTGCCAATCATAACCAAGAGACCATGCAGCAATATGAGGGGGAGTAAACTGGCTTATTCTATGCTCACAGCACAGTCTCACTGTTTGAAAAACTCACTGAGACCTGAGCAGCCCAATGGGTGCAATGGAATTGCAAAAAGTAAATGAAGGAAGATGCTGATTTACAGACCAAAGAACAGATGGCAGGAAGGAAATTTCTCTATTGTGTACAACAGGAAACTAGCCATTCCCTTATATCTCAAGCTGGAAAGTTGTAGACAGAGCAAAAAACTAACCAGTCAGCACAAGGCTTAGAACTGATGTCTCCCCTTGAATTTGCAGGCTCTTGGTAGTTACCTGACCTGCTCATCTTAAGCAAATGGCAGTAAGAAAATCAAGCCAGAAGACATCCTTTTATCACAATGACCACCACCAGGAGGAGGATGAGCCCAAAGTGTGCACTGGTTTATGAGATTTGAACCTTACAGGAGTTCTTTGGACAACATGGAGGTGAAGTAAAAGTGAATCGGCTCTTTATTCAGCAGCCTCACAAAATATTCCATGTCATAACCACCTAGGGGAAGTATAATTGGAATTCTAGGTCACTGTGTCTTGTTTTAAGTCATTGTCAATACAGGCTTATGAGTCTTTTGTGTTTTAAGCATTTCTTTTGTGTGGTGGAATTAAATAGCTGTCCCATACTGATCTACATTGTACATTGTGTGCCTTTATAATTCCCTTTGGGAGGACCTAGACATGAGCCAAACTTGAACTGTGAGTGATTTTCCCTAGGGTTCCAGGGTGAGGACACAAAGAGCCAGAAACAACTCGGAAAGAGCCTGACCCTTCCCTTTGGGAGCCCAATGTCTCCCGGGACCAAACCTCATCCACATGTTCAGTCATCAGGCCCAAACTAGAGTTTCTTGGTGGGAGATGGTATTGCAGCCCCTAGGACCCAGAGGGTCTATTGTAACGCCGAGATCTGGGGATTTGAAAGGAGAGGTAGAATCCCATGGACAAGAGTGCTCCAGAGGAAGTCTACTTAGAAGAGATGGAAACCCCTTGAAGAAGCAAATAAAAACAATACCAGTGAAGGAGAGAAGGGGGCGTTGTATGGAGGGATTGGTGTGTATGCACTGGGAACACATCCAGTAATGTATATTTTAAAAGACAAAAGAGGAAAGCAAGGGCAGGTAATGAGGACGAACACAAAGTATGGCATGGTCCTTTAAGAAGAGTGTACCAAGTGCCAGAGTGCCAGCAATAAAAGCAAAGGACTGGCAAAGGGGCTTTTTAAAAATTTTAGTTATGTAAGAGAGAAGAGGAAATCAAAGAAAAGTCCGGGAAGGAAGGAAAGAAGGAAGGAAGGGAGGGAAGGAGGGAAGGAAGGAAGGAAGGAGGGAAGGAAGAAAGGAGGGAAGGGAGGGGGGGGGGGAGGAGGGGAGGGGGGAAGGGGAGGGAAGAAGGAAGAAGGAAGTAAAGAAGGAAGGAAGGGAGGGAAGGAAGGAAGGAAGGAAGGAAGGGAGGGAGGGAGGGAGGGAGGAGGGGAGGAG
>NW_020954618.1:1073256-1084045 GCF_900497805.2 Vombatus ursinus
AGGAAGGGAGGGAGGGAGGGAGGGAGGAGGGGAGGAGAGGAGGAGGGGAGGGAAGAAGGAAGGAAGGAAGGGAGGAAGGGAGGGAGGAAGGGAAGAAGGGAGGGAAGGAGGAAAGGAGTTAAGAGAGGAAGGGAAGAGGAGAAGAGAGGAGAGGAAAGGAGAGGAAAGGAAAAGAGAGAAAAGGAGGAGAAAGGAGGGGAAGGAAGAGAGGGAGTTAGGAATAAAGGAACAAAGAAACTAAGGAAGGAGTTAAGGAGGGAAGGGAAGAGGGGAGGGAGAGAGAAAGGCATTTATTAAGCATCTAATATGTGCCAGGCACTGAGCTAAGCATTGTACAAATATTTCATTTGAGCCTTACAACGACAACCCTGGGAGATAGACGATATTATTGTCTCCATTTTATGGTTAAGGAAACTGGGGCAAACTGAGATTAAGTGTTCTTGTCAGGGTCCCACAGCTCATAAGTGTCTGAGACCAAATTTGAACTCAGATCTTCCTCACTCCAGGTCTAGTATTCTATCCATTGAGCCACCTAGCAGTCTAGAATAGAAGAACAGAAAGAATACAGACTCTGGAATTGGAGGACCTAGGTTCAAATCCTGCCTGTGATGCTTGTTACCCAAGTGACCTTGGACAAGTCTCTTCATGTTTCTGAGTCTCAGTCTCATCTGTAAAATGAGGCAGGTGGACAAGAGCCTGTAACGTCCCTTCCAGCTCTGGATCTGTGAATTTATAAGCAAATGCCCTCTTTGTGCAACAGGCATAAAGCAAATCCCAATCCCAGTCACTGACCCTGAATGTTTACTTACAGTCCAAGGCTCAGAAGTATCCTTGATAAGTGATAAACGGCAGCTAACAGTAGAACTGGCCATTCACACTGTCTGTGCCTTGGAAAGGGGGGAGGGGGGAAGCAAGCAGCCAACCTCCCATCCCTTCTATGTTTTCCTAAATGAGGAAAGCTGTTGACAGAGGCCCATCTTCACCAGAGTCTCCCTCATGCTGTTTGGGAGGGGAAGGCAAGGAGATGGGCAAGCACATCTAAGGAATCCTTCAAACAACATGAACTTGTTTTCTTTACAGTTCATCCAAGTTAAATTAGGAAAGAGGGAAAAATGTAAAAATATTTGTGGTGTGGGGGAGGAGAGGAAAGAGAGACCCTCTTGGAAGTGTGGAAACTCCCACCACTGAGGCACACTAGCACCTGCTTTGTAACTTACAGTCTGAGAGAGCTGGGGCATGGAGAGTTCCAGTGGTTTGTCCTGGTCACACAGTTTGTAGGTGGAAGGATCAGGACTCGAACCCTGGCCTTCCTGATTCCAAGGAGTGTGTAATTCCTCTGTTGCCTAAGCCCTGCTACCCCAGGCTCCAGTCCATCAGCCCCCCTCCTCCACTGCCAATGGGTCATCCTTGGCCAGACATCACAGACGATCCACATAAAGACATGTCTATGCGGGACCGCCCCAGTGCCCCCTAAGTGGAAGTGTTAAATCTCCCATAGAGAACGCCGACAGTAGCCGGCTTATTACCCAAAGAAGCCACTGGAACCCAAGAAAATGACTGATCCATTTATTAGGGGCTCCCCTGCCAAGCACCAGCAGCCAGTTGCTGTGGAGCTCAAATAGGTAAGCAAGCAAGGAGACACAAGGCCGGCATTGTAGACCATTCACATAGCCAAGGACTGTTCCAGCCCTCCATGAAAAATTCTCCTTGTCCCTGCTAAATATAGCACAGTCCCTAAACAGGCTTCTCCAAAGTTCTGTGGTCTGAAACATCGGGCCAGGGAAGTCTCCCGAGACCTGCCTACAGGGGTCTTCCTGTTTTCTGTTGGCCTTGGAAGGGCTAGAATGCCTCAAGTGCTTTTCGTTTTCAGACATGCTCTGGGGTCAGTCTTGCTCCCTTTCCAGGCTTCTTACCCATCACCCTCTTCCCACACTCTCCCTTCCAGCCAACTGGCCTGCGTGTTGTCCCCGCTACGTGACGTGCTACCTCCTACGGCCATGACTTCCTGGACACTGATTCTTAGCCTCTCTAGCTCCCTTCAGGACTCAGCTCATGTCACCCCCAACTTTTCCCACTCGTCCCATTTCTTAGGGACCCCGATCACTTTGTATATTTTTAATTTACTTTTCTATGTACACGTTCCCCCCATTGGAATATGAACTCATTGAGGGCAGAGACTGTTTGGTTTTTCTCTTTGTATCTCCGGAATCTATACTCACGCCCAGAACATAGTAGGTGCTCAAAAATGCTAGCCATCTAGGGGCAAATGAATAGAAATCTGGGCCTAGAGTAAGGAAGACCTGAGTTCAGATTGAGTCTCAGACACTTACTAGCTGTGTGACCATGATCAAGTTATCTAACCTCTGTCTGCCTCAGTTTTATCATCTGTAAAATGGGGATAATAATAGCACCCTAATTCCCAAGATTGTTGTGAGGATCAAATAAGATAATACTCACATAGCCCTTAGAACAGTGCCTGGGATGCAGCAGGCTTTATATAAATGTTATCGTTCAGTCATTTCAGTTGTGTCCAACTCTTCATGACCTCATTTGGGGTTTTCTTGGCAAAGAAACTGAAGTGGTTTGCCATTTCCTTCTCCAGCTCATTTTAGATGAGGAAACTGATGCAAACAGGATGAAGTGCCCAGGGTCACACAGCTAGTAAATGTCTGAGATCAGAATTCATGAAGATGAGTCTTCCTGACTCCAGGCCCAGCACACTATCCACTGTACCATTAGCTATTATGATTTTTGTTGCATGAATGAGAGGCCAGGGTATCCAGTCCAGGCCTCTATCCACTAAGTCATACTATCTTAAAAAGTTAACTGAGCTCCTTACCACTTAAACCAAATAAATAAGTCCCTTGGAAAGCAGTGAGGCTAAGAGATTCAGTCCAGCAGGAGGGCACCCTCCAATGTCTGAAGTCAGGAGGACATAACCGTCTAGCGGGGAGCTCCCTGTCACTTTACCACCCCACCTGCCTTTAGCTGGGCTCTAGGAGGAGCCCAGCCAATGGCTTCTCCTTTCCACTGCTCTGAAAGGAACATTATTAGTTAAGGATGTGCTCTCTGGAGCCAGAAACAATCTCAATTAAGATCAAGGCTAGAGGAAAAACCTGAAGGGGACCACAACGGCTGTTCGGCAGCCCTTCAGCCCTCCACAGCTGCTAGACTAGAGGACAGATCCCTGATACTGGGAGCCATTGTGAAAAAGTAGAAAGAGGGAAGGAGTTTGACTCAGAGGGCCAGGTTTAAATCCTGTTTCTGCTAATTAATACCTGTATGACTTTGGGCATGTCATGTAATCTCTCTGGGCCTCAGTTTCCCCATCTTTCAAAATAAGGGAATTGAACTAGATGATCCCATGGCCCCTTCCATCTCTAAATCTAAGGTCCAATGACTGATAAATCTTATTCTCTCTATTTCTCCACTAGGGAGTCATGTGGACCAAGGAAGTTCCCAGATTAATTTGATTAGCTTTCCAGGAAGCAAACCTTTGTTTGGTGCCTTTGAGTATCCATAGGTCTCCATATGGGGAGTGTTGACAAACTCATCGGCACTTCGTTAAAACACCCAGCGATTGCTGATTGAGTCTCTGTGACTGGGGCTGCCCCAGCATAAATGGGTTGATTTGAAGATTCTTCTCAGGTGCCTCCTAGAATAATGGGTTCCAGTAGCTGGGGCCACAGTATGAATGTTGGTGGTCTCTATCAAAAGGCACTCTGGGAAATGGAAACCAAAACAAACCCGAGTTTCACTTCACACCCAGCAAGTTGGCAGAGGTGACAAAAGATGGGACTAGTCAATGTTGGTGAGATTGTGGAAAGACAGGCACAATACGGCACTATTGGTGAAGTTGGGAGCTGGTCTAAGCATTCTGGAAAGCAGTTTGGAGTGAAGCTAAGAAAGTGACTGCAATGTCCGTAAGCTAGGATCCAGTGATCCCACCTGCAAGCATATGCCCCAGAAACGTCTGTTGTTCATCCTTTGTTCTTGAAGAGGACCAATGACATCACAAGGGTAATGTCTTGAGTGTGAATTGGATTTAAGTGAGGCAGAGCTGTGCAAAATCATCAGCCTCACTCTCTCCTCCACGGTCATCAAAGTTCAGTGGCAAGACAAAAATCAAAATGACTGGTGATGGCTCAGAATGCAGTGAGTGATCTTGGTCTTTTCAAACTAAGGTCTTTCCCAGCTCTCAGTTTGTCTGAAGCAACACCCATTCAATGACTAAGGTCTAGGTAAGAAGTGAGACAAAAGACAGCCTACTTTGCCATCACAAAAGAATCGGTTTGGGAGAAGAAGACCTTCAGAGTTTCTGGCCAGAACAGAAAACAGTTGCCGTTTACACTCACTCACTTGGGACCCAAACTATGAGCAAGAGAGGCTCGGGCAGACACCTATTATTTACCATTCAATGAAAGCCAGAGTGATTCAAGTTTAAAGGCATAGTCAAGTAGCTCCATTTGGATCATAATGGGTTTTTTCAAAGCCTGTTTTTTCAGAGCTATGTTTCAAGAAATCATAAATGAAAACTGCACAAGGCAAAGAATTGTCTCAGCTTTTTTGGGGCGAAAAAGATAATAAGAAAGGTCAATGATTCAAAGAAAGGTTTCATAAAAACTAATATCTTTATAGCAGTAGTTTTCATAGAAGGAAAAGAGAAAGTGGATGCCCATTCATTGAAGAAAGGCTAAACAATTCATAAAATGAAATTATAATATAGATAAGGACAACAAAACCAAGAAAACAATCAAAACTGAGTGTGATGAAATTATAATGACTGGACTTAGGCCCAGGAGAAAGCATCGCTCATTGCTTTTGCAGAGGTGGGGGACTATGGGTATGGAACACTACATACAATGTCAGCTTTGTTGGTGTGTTGGTTAGTTTGGCCAAACTGTTGGGTTTTTCTTCTTTCTTTCCTCATTTTGGATTAAAGAGATCTTCTTCAAGCTCAGGACCTCAGGTTGGTGATGCTACCCATTCAGACAGGAAAATTTCTCAACATCCACCACATATTGTTAGTAGTCAACCTACATACCTTAAGGAACAGTTAACAAAAGACAATAGCCTTTCAGAAACAGACAGTATGGTGTAGTGGACAGATTACTACCTTTTTGATTAAGGAAGACTTAGGTTCTGATACATAGTAGCTTTGTCACCCTGGGTAAGTCAAGTAACTAGTATAAAATATTGGATTCAGAGTCAGTAAAACCTGGGTTCAAATCCTACTTTAGAAACTTACTAGCTGTGCACCCCTAGGCAAATCACTTAACCTCTCTGGGATGGGGCCTCAGTTTTCTCACCTGGAAAATAAGAGAGTTGGACTCAGTTCCCTCTGAGGTCCCATGAAGCTTTGAATCCATAATCCTATGAGGTAAGGTTTCAAACGAGTTGCTGATCGACATCCGTGGAGGGAATTTCCGCACTGGGAGTTCTCTGCAGCAACAAAATCACAGGCCTGATCCCCCCAAAAAAATCCAAAATGGGATGACTGAACTCAGGGTCCTGCTGTGCTGCTCCTAACTACTTGTTCAAATGAGAACAGGGGAACTACACATAAACACACACATGCACACATACATATATATAATATATATACACACTCATACACATATACATACACACACGCACACACACAAATAAAGACAAATACATGCATAGACACACACACATCCCTTTTCCAAGACCGTCCGTATGTTAGAAGGTAAACATTTGTAGAATGCTTAAGCCAGTTCAGTAAATGCCCGGTCCTTTCTCACTTTGAGCCTAGCTGCTGTTGCTTCTTTTCCAAGCAGGTCTTTCCAAGTGCCCAGAACAAATGCTTTTTTGTTCCTTGGACCCCAAGTGACAATCTCACTATTGTTCATTAATCCAAATGACATTCCCCTTTGGAATGTCAGAAGGATCTGCCAAGCCAAGAGCTCAAAGGAGCCCTGAAAGTTTTCAAAACAGAAATATAACTCACAAAGCAGTAATAGTAGCCCTGAATATAAGCAGATACTCAAACTACGATGGGGCTGGGTATGGGGAGTGGGGCTGGAGGCTTCCCCCAAGAAGAGAAGAGGCAACATGAAATAGTATGCAGTGAAAGTTGGGTTCAAATCCCAGCTCTGACCTAGCTGTGTGACCCCAGCAAGTCACTCACCCTCTCTGAGAATCAGAGAGTTCTACCACTGTAAAATGAGGGGGCTGGACTGGATGGTCTCCAAAGACCCTTCCCATTGTAAGGCTATGATCCTATGACCCGACAGGAAGAGTGGTGGTCCAAATTAGGGAGTCTTCAGGAGTGGGGTGTGAGAGAGGGGGATCTGGCCCACGTTCTCCTTTGCAATCTGCCTCCATTATCAGTTCTCCTCCCTAGCTCCAGGCACTTCCTTCCCCATCTCCTCTCTCTGGTTGCTCTCCACCACCACCACCACTTCTGCCAATATCCAGTAAGAATAAATGGGCTCAAGTTCAGAAGAGAAACTAACCACTTTGGGGGCAGGGGTGTTGAGGAGGGACAGGGAAAGGAACCCAGTTGCTCTCCAACCATGTGAAAACCCTTTTCCCAGGGTTAGAAGGATCACAGGAAACTGGGGAGTGGGAAGGTTGCATAAGGTTAGCTCTAGGGTCAAGGAAAGTGAAGGGGGACCATAGGATAAAAATTATTTCAAACCAGTCAGTTAAGGAATTGACTGCCCCTCTTACAGTCATGAAAGTAAATGTGCCCAGCACACAGTAGGAGCTTAATAAATGTGAGTTGATTAAATGTGCCTGCCTCAGGTTCTCCCCGGGTCAAAGCCTTCTTCTGTCTCCCTGGTTGTCTGGGGTCTGTTCCTCCTCCAATTACCTTTATTTACTTCTCTGTGTCTAAGTTGTATCTCTTCCTGGAGAAGATAAGCTCCTGGAGGGCAGGGACTTTTTCACATTTGTCTTTGTGCCCCAGTGCCTAGAACAAGGTCTGGCAAGTAGTAGGCATTTAGTAAATATTTGTTAAACTGACTTGCATTTAAAAATGCACCAATAACCCCAATGAGTCAAGAAGGGATGAGATGTACCTCCCTTCCTTCTTCCCAGAGGTGGGGACCACAGGTGTGGAATAGTGCATATATTGGCAGACTCAACTGATGTTGGTTAGTTTTGCTGAAATGATTTTTTATCTCTTTTTTCTGTATTTTTGTTCTTTGTTATATGAGTGGCTCTCCTGCATAGGGGAGTGGGACAAATATATTCAGAAATAAAAGATATAAAAACAGAAATAAATAATTTTAAGAAGAGACACTGAGATTCTACCTCACACCCATCATGTTGGCAAAGATAACAATTATTGAATGGCTGTGGGAGGACAGGCACACTACAGCAGAAGTGTGAATTAAGGCAATCATTCCAGAGAGCAATTTGGAACTATATTCATAAAGTCTCTCAACTGTGTCGATTCAGAAATATCACTCCAAATTCATATTCCCCCCAAAGCAATCAAAGACAGAGGAAAATGACCCACATGTACAATTTAAACAGCAGTACAGTCAGATGAGCAACTTGTTAGAGAAGAGAAAAAAAATCAACAGCAAATAAGATTTTTAAAATGAGAAGGTCTAGTATGACCTATTTAAATGAGCTATTGTTGCACCAAAAAAAAATGGGAAGTAGATAAAGGAACAGATTCTGACATAGACTATTACCACTTCTTATGGAAATTTAGTCTAGGTAAAGAGGCAACCACTCCTTGGAAACCAAAAAAGACTAGAAAGCTTCTCAGCCAACAAATAATTTCCTTTCCAAATGGAGATATATGAAAGCCAAGGATAATACCACTTCATAGTATAAACCTATTTTCAAAATCTTAAAGAGGAAGATGGCAGAAAATTATGAACAGCATCCCTTCATAAAACAGCAAGAAACAGTAGAAGGTACTGCCCTTCAGTTAGGGATTATCTGAACAAAGTTAGGGCTTTTGTCAGACTCAAAATTTATAAAAGATAATGAAGGGAAAACTTTCTTTACAGAAAATTCAGTGTAAGGCTCAATTTACCCAGATCATCCTAAGAATATTTAGAGATGAAACTGGAAGTAGGACAATAGGTAAACAAAAATGGAAAAGATCTATCACAGTTTCTACAACAAATTATTTTTTCCACTAATAACCATGAAGTACTACATTTCAGACTCTTACATGGATCCTGACATATATGAAGAAGGAGAAATGGCATAAAAGAAAACAAAGATGAGTAAAGCAGTTGGATCACCCAAGAGACGAAGGACATGAATGCTGGTGGCGACACCATTTTAAAGTCTCTGGGGAATCACTTCTCAAGTTAGCTTAAAGAGGAAAAGATATCAAATGACTAGAGGAGAAAATCACTATTTAAAAAAGAATTCAATTGAGAAGACTGCAGTAAGTAATGACCTATATGCCTACTTTCTCATCTCTACAAAATTTTATGTGGGTAATTTACAAATTGAGGTCATCTTTAATGACATATGAAAAGAGAAGAGGCAAACATTTGCTTGTGGTATTCTATGGTACAACACATCCTAAGAGTCACAGGACTGAAGAAGGATGTTGAGAAGAGGAGATCCCACTGGGCTTAGTATTTGTTTACTATAAAAAAGTATTTTATTTCATTAAGAAAACACAGCCGTGGGGCAGCTACGTGGTGCAGTGGACCAAGCACTGGCCCTGGAGTCAGGAGGACCTAAGTTCAAATCCAGCCTCAGACACTTGACACTTACTAGCTGTGTGACTCTGGGCAAGTCACTTAACCCCACTGCCTAGCAAAAAAACAAACAAACAAACAAACAAACAAACAGAAAAGAAAAAGAAAAAGAAAACACAGCCTTCAAGGTTCTTTTCCAACAAAGTGTCCCCCATGAATATGTTGAGATTCCTCCATAGGTCCTGAGCAACAGGACAGCATGATTCACTTAGAATGAAGTTGACTCTCAATGTGCTAAGGAAGGCCGGTGGCAGCGTGCAGATAATCCAAAGCAGTGGGTTAACTATAAATCTGTTTGACAGGACTTAGTGTTGTTTTGTTTGTTTGTTTGTTTGTTTGTTTGTTTGTTTGTTTTTGCAACACACGTGTCTGATGTTAAGAGTTAACTTCAGGACCCTGCTAAATTCATTCAAGGCCTTCCACAATATGGTTGGAAAGGTAGGTTAAAACCGTATTTCAAAAAGCCTCGAAAACCAAAATAAGCAATCTTTCCATTTGTCCGGTAAATGTGTAATCTGTAAGAAAGCAGCACCACAAAAGGAGTGGAAGCCTAGTGACCCAGGTTCTCATGTCTAGCTCTGCCACTGCGTCCTGAGAGACATTTACCAAACCTCTGGATTTCTCAGCACTCGTTCTCAGCAGGGTCCTGGCACTGTGCTTTGAGGTCCTCAGAAGGAAGAGACACTGAGGATGAGGAAGCAATACCCCTTGCTGACAAAAGGACAACATCCGTACTTACAAAGTGACGATACAAAGACCTCAAAACTATGATTTTTAAAAATCTTATCAACCATAATCCTCCTCAGCAAAACCTTCTATCTAGCAAAAAGAATAAGGGTTCAGCCAGTGAGCCTCTGAGTGAAACGAAGAATGGGAAACTGAGGACCAGACTTTGAGGACCAACAAATCCAATGGAATTAAGTGGCCCTGTCGCAAAGAAAGATAAGAGTGGCCAATGACAAGCAGATTCTCATTAAGCAGCAGCACCATAACTAACATGCAGGATAAATTAATTGGCAAAAGAGTCAGCCTGGGGAGGAGGGGAAGAAAGTTTGTAGAGCCAACAGGCCAGCACTGAAATAGACTAGAGGCCATTCTAACCCAGAGAAAGCCCCCCAGAAACAGAGAGGATTCATCTAAATGAGACATAGAAGAAAAAAATATGCAGCAAAGGCTGCATATGGCCGGAGCACATTTCCTGCTGCAAGGAAAATATGCACTGAAGACCCTTCTTAAGAGCAATTGTGCCCCAGTGTTGATCCACTGGCACCGAAAACCCACCATGGCTGGCCCAAATTCACCCTTCCAGTCTAGGAGGGTTCTGAGATTAAAAGACCCAGGCATTCTGGGCTGGCCTATAGCACTGCTTATCCCAGGGTCATGAGATTGTCAATCTAGACTTGGAAGGGACCCTAGAGCAGGGGTTCGTAACATTTTTGGTGCCATGGATCCCTATAGCAGTCTGATGAAGCATATAGATCCTGTCTCAGAATATTTTTAAACACATAAAATATATAGGATTATGGTGTCATATAATTTCCAAAATATTGTTTAAAAACAAGTTCACAAACCTCAGGTTTAGAGGTCATTTAGCCCAACAGCCTCCTATTACAGCTTAGGAAACTGAGGCCCAGAGTAAGTGACTTACCAGAGGTGTTAAAATATCAATCAATCAATTAATCAGTAAACATTGATTAAGTGCCTACTACGTGCCAGTCACTGTGATAAGTGCTGGGGATACAAAAAGAGTTAAAAGACAGTCCATGCCCTCAAGAAGCCTACCATCTAATGCAGGAGACAAGAGGAGGCAACAATCTGTTTATGTTCAATATCACAACCTTTCTATCGCTTGTGGCATTTAATGAAAAGCTGGGATCTTTGCTGAAACAATTCTTTCCATTTATAGGACCGGGGAATTCCAGAGCTGGCAGGTAACTCAAATTATCACCTAGTTCAACCATACTTTCTCCTCTGTAAAATCACTAAAAGGGATCTGACAGATTTGGGAGCCAAGGGTATAGGGATGATGGATGAACCAGGGAGGGGGGAGGGGGGGGAGAGAGACAGAGGGAGAGAGAGAGAGA
>NW_020954618.1:1084445-1097974 GCF_900497805.2 Vombatus ursinus
AGAGAGAGAGAGAGAGAGAAAGAAAGAGAGAAAGAAAGAAAGAAAGAAAGAAAGAAAGAAAGAAAGAAAGAAAGAAAGAAAGAAAGAAAGAAAGAAAGAAAGAAAGAAAGAAAGAAAGAAAGAAAGAAAGAAAGAAAATCAAACAGAGCCCTGGAGTTCAGAGAGGCCCAGAGGTTGGGAATTCGACAGTAATCCAACAAACAAGCCTGAGAAGAGGTCAGACCAGGAGGAGGAAAACCGGGAGGCACGAGATCTTCTACCACTTAAACTAAGGGGCTTTCCCCTGTCCCCTCACTGGCTCTTTCTATTATGCAACTTGATTCTCTGATTTCCTAACACATTCACCACCAAATTCCTGTAAGAAGCTGTTCTCCTAGCAGGCACATTTAAAACATGATTCCATTTACAAAAACGTAATTTTCACCTCACTTCTTCACACACACACATGTATTATAGGAAATGAGGTAGGTACACCTGTGCTGGGATTTCCCTTGATTCTGTAATTCCCAATGCACTAATTAGTTCCAACTATCCTCACCTTTTTACAATCACACTAAGGCTTCTTTTCAGATACAAGACTCTAGTTTCCAGTTTTCCCATGTCTTCTGCATGACCCAGAAAGGCAGTATCATTCGGCATCAAAAAAGGAAGGGATATACTGATTTGTCATCCTTAACTACCATTTAGCCCAATTCCTTCTTTATATAGATGAGAAAACTGAGGCACAGAAGGTGAAAAATGACTTGCCCTGGGTCACTAAGCCAATAAGCGTCCAGGGTAGTATTGGAACTCAGGTCTTCCTGACTCCAAATCCAAAACTCTACTCTTTTCAACATATTATCTCCCCCCAAATCAGTAAGCATTTATTAAGTGCCTATGCTGTTCTGAGCAGCAGATGAGCTGCAAAGTCCTTTTGTCACTTTTCTTTCCATATTCCAGAATGGATTGAGTGCTGTACCTTACATCAGAGAGACAAGTTCAAATGCTGCCTCTGATCCTTACTAGCTGTGCAGCTACAGGCAAACCACTTCTGTTTGCTGAGCCTCGTTTTATTCTTCTTTACAATAAGAATAATAATACCTAGGATATCTACTTCACAGGAGATAATGCATGGAAAGACTGAAAGCTTTAAATTTCTATAACAATGTCAATTATTACTGATTAAAATCCAAACACAGAAATACCTTAGTTACTTCAAATGACTTAAGAGCTGAAAGAGACCTCTAAGATGCTCAAGTCCAATCCCATTTTACAGATGAGAAGACTGAGGTTTAGACAGCCCAAGTTCCCACAGGTAGTATGTAGGACTCAAACTGGGGCCATCAGGTTCCAATTCTAGGACTCTTTCCACTGGGACACCATGTTGCCTTCAGAAAAGAACATAGACACAGCACAATTAAGTGAATGGGAAACATGGAATCACAAGGACTCCAGTTCAAATTCTGTCCCTGCTATTTCCTTGCTGTGTGACCACAAACAAGTCACTTAACCTCTCTGTGTAAAATTTGGATAATAATTCTTGATGGTTTTGTTGTAAAACTTGAATGACATAATATGTAAAAAGTGACTTCCAATCCTTCAAATGGTAGGTTACTATTAGCTCTGTTATAGGTTTGTTTGTTTTTTTAACCTAACTGAGGATGTGGAGCAGAGAATAAAATGCTGAACTTGGAGTTAGGAAGACTTGAATTCAAATCTGACCTCAGATACTAACTAGCCAGGTGACCCTGGGCAACTCACAAGTATTACCCTCATTTTTTTTCTGTGAAGTTTGGATTCAGTCAAAGGGCCACATGTAAGGACCTAGAGGGCCACATGTGGCCTCGAGGTCACAGGTTCCCCATCTCTGTGCTATGCCATACTGGCATCATGGGCAAAGACACCGAAAGCCTCTTTCTCAGATTTTACTAGATTATAACGTCAAGCTGGGATAGTAACAAAAGGAGATGAAACTGTCTTCTTTGAACAGGAGATGTGGGAGGTAGTAGTTTGGAAAATGAATAGTAAGAATATTTACCGCTTGATTTAAATTTCTTTCTGTCAGTCTTGTATTCTCACTTGAGTAAATGCTATTCTTCATGACTGACGTCATGTGACTGATTGTGGGAAGATTCAGAGAAAATAGGGGCTCCTGAGAAATGGTTATGAATAAAATGGTGAACCCCACAAGTTTCCACCGTGCCTGGCATACAGTCCTTCGTCATCTCTGTGGACCAGAATCCTTTTCCTCCTTGAACTCTAAGCTTAAGGACCACCTCCTCCTTTGAGCCTGCCCTACTTTCCTGCACCCCCAGCTATGAGTGCGCTCTCCCTTCTTATTTTGTCTTGTTCTCAATTCCAAGAGAGAGAGAAATTTCCTTAATGGCAGAGGCTCTTTCACTTTTGTCCTTATATTCCCAGTGTCTAGCACATAGTAAATTCTAGATAAATGATTATTGCATTAAATTAAAGCAATGGAAAATGCAATGAAAAAAGTATTGAACTTGAAAATCCCAGGACTTGAGCTCAAATCCCAAGCTCTGCTGCCTACTCTCTGTGTGGCATTGGACAAGAAACTTAACCTCTCTGGGCCTCAGTTTCCTCTGCTAAAAATAAAGGGGTTGCTCAAAACAGTCTCTGGGGCCCTTGCCAGTGCTAAATCTATAATTCTCAGTGTGTCCATTGAGTTTTAAGGGATCATAGAGATCTCATCAGTCACCATGAATTAAATTATCATCTCTAAAAAGATGAGCTCCTACACATCACCAACTGCCTTTTGTACAGCTCAAGGCAGAAGTTGAATAGATATCTTAAACTTAAAAGTTCCAAAACAGAAATCATTTTCTTTCTGCTAAGACCCTCTCTTCTTCCAAACATTCTTATTATTGTCACAGGTACCACCATCCACCCTGTCACCCAAGCTTGGAGAAATCTGGCTTCCTTACTCTCATTCCACAAATTTAATTCATTCCCAAATCTTGCAACTATGTCAACAGTTAGTTCATCCACTGCCATAAGAAAAACCACTAGAAAGAAGATAAAGATTGGGTGTGAGATCAGACAATGTCCAGTGCAGGGTTGAAATGTGAAATGGATTATAAGCAGAATTGCCAAGTTGTGTTACTTTAATGAGCTTTTTCTAACAGCCTTGCAGCTGATTACAACAGCTGTTATAAGTAAGTTACTAAATTTTGTCCTAATCATTCTGTAAGGCACACTTTAATTTTTCTATGCTTAGAATTCCCCTTTTCTGAGTTGGAATAAATGATCTGCTCTATATCTGATTCATGTTTGTATATTGGGTACTGGTTTTTTTAAACTTTCTCCCTTTCTGACTTTGAGTCCTAATTATCACTATAGTATAATTAGCACTTTCCCCAGGACCTTGTGGTGGGAGTAATAGACTGAAGGGCATGAGAATGGGGAGCCTACATCCCCTCTGGAGAAGTCAGGCTCTCCCAGAGCTGAACCCAGGCAAACATCAGTGGCTGGGTACAGGTCAGGAAGAGGTGCAGGTTATCAACCCTAGGACCTCAACTGATTGCCTCTAGCCTACAAGTTAGATACAGATGAAAGGCTCAGAGAGGTGCCTTCCCTAGTGTCAGAGTTCAAACTCAAGGCTCTCATTCTCTAATCAATAAATGGTCAAAATACATGAACAGTCAGTTTTCAAAAGAAAAAAATCCAAGCTATCAATAAGCATATGAAAAATGTTCAAAATCCCTAATAATTACAGAAATGCAAACTGAAACAACTCTGAGGTTCAATTTCATACCCATTAGATGGGCAAAAATGACCCAAGAAAGGAAAATAACAACTATGGGAACAGCTATGGGAAACCAGGCATGCCAATGCTCTGTTAGCTGAGCCATGAATTGGGCCAGTCATTCTGAAAAAAAAAAAACCATTTAGAATTGTGCCCCAAAAGACTCTAAATTGTTCAAACCCTTTGATCCAGCAATAGCAGTACTGGCCTATAACTCCAAAAGAAGAAAAAAGAGGAAAAGGATTCCTATGTGGCAAAACATTTAAAGCAGCTTTCTTTGTTACAGCAAAGAACTGAAAGTTAAAGGAGCACTCATCAACTGGGGGATGGCTAAATAATATGTGAATGAGACGGAAGATTGTTGTGCCGTAAGAATTGATGAGATTGTTTCAGAGAAACTCAGGAAGACTTCTACAAGCTGATACAGAGTGAAGTGAGTAGAGTCAGATTAACTTACACAATAATGACACTGTTAGAACAAACAGCTTGGAAAAACTTAGGAACCCTGATCCAAATGTAGAGCATGGCTCTCAAAGCACACCACCCTCCTCCTGACAGATGAGTGATAGACTCAAGTTAAAGTAAGATGTCCATTTCTGCCACAGTCAATGTTTGTTTGTTTGTTTGTTTGTTTGTTTGACTGTATATCTATCACAAAGGTTTGATTGTTCTTTGCTCTCTGGTGCCCATCTCCCCTCCCCCACCCCAGCAGCGATAGGAGCTAGGAATAGAGTTGCTGGAAGGAAGAAAAGAGGGTCATTGATGAAATTGTTAATGCCCAGAAGAGAACAGAAAGAAGGTCAGAAGGAATCATAGAGATGTAGAAGCAATTTAATAGTCGCATGTGGAATTTGTTATATACATTTTAAAAAGACAAACTGTCCATAATAGAGATTCACAGTTTCACATGCAAACGTCTCTGGTCTACTTCCTCTGTATGTGGAAGTGCTTGTTTTAGTGGCCATTTTTTAACCGAGAACTTTAGAAGAGGAGCAGGTCCAACCCAAGGCTCTCCTGATTCCTAGCCTAGGGTTCTTCCCATCTTGTCACATTGGTAGCAGGATGCCATCAAATATAATTGAGACAAGTGACAAACAATGAAATTAAATGGTTGCTTGTTAGCCTCAAAATTAGGAGTGAGGAGATCTTTAATAATACTAAAATCCATGTATCAAATGGCTTTCTCTGACGAGCTCCAAGAACTTTTCAGCTACTATCTAACTCACTCAAATAACATTACAGTGAAAGTGAGTGTCTCTATGTAAGAGGTGAGGAAACTAGCATGTGTGCTTGAGACCAGAATGTTCCTTAAAACTGCGACAACTAAAGAAATAATGTTCAAAGGGTTTTCAGATTTCACAGGTACTTGAGAATTATTATTCATTGCAAGGGAATTTATGACGCATCTATCTTTTCCAGTTATCAAGGCGCACAAAGATCTCTCTTGGAGTCATCTCTGCCTAGTGGAAATAAAAGTGTTCTGGGAATCCTGGTGACATGATACAGGCTGGTCTGATTAAAGCGTGTGCAAAGGCGAGTTAAACAAGTTAGATCTTCCTAGATAAGAATCCCCTTAATGCTCCCTGTTCCCTATTCCCTAGTGACCCAGAAGATATGTAAGGTCTGCTTGGAAATTTGATCCCAAGTTCTAATAGTTGTCAGTGTGAGATTTGCCCAACTGGCAAGTCAGAAGACCCTTGTCACATCAGTAGCCAGAGACCATCGGCAGGGCTGTTTTCAAAGTTAGATACATGACGAGGGGAAAGTTGTAGTAATTACTGAGCAGATGCACTTAATGAGGTCTCTACTGGATTTCCAGCTGGCAACTGGAGCCATGCATGGGGACAATGGTATTGCAGTCATGCAATGATTCTGTGACATCACATCCTCCCCTCGTTGTCATGGCAGCTGCAATCATTCCCCTGAAAAGTTCCCTTAGGATAAAGGCAAGCCTTATCTTTCTCCATTAACTGGAAGTTCATGGGGCTTAGTTCCCTACAAAGGAAAAATGAGGCAGCACAGGTCAGATCGCTTTGCAAAGGAAAGTCTCTGTTGGCCCACGATATCATACTGTCTTAGAGCTGGCCAGGACCCCAGAGCCCATGTAGCCCAAGCTATGCATAAATCCAGTGCTTGTTGCCTTCGCTAGTCCAACCCCGGCCTGCATTTGAGACCTTGCTTCATTTGTGCTTATCCAGCACAGACCATTGGTCCAACCAGCATGGACCAACTCTCTTCTGAAAACAATCCACTGCATTTCTGGAAAGCTCTGTTCACAGGGTTTTGCCTTTGACTGAAAATCTGCCTCTGCTCCTTCTGCCCATTGCTCTCAGCTCTCGTCTGGGACCAAGCTCTTATTGCTAGTGCAATAGGGATGGGGAGAGGATCTGTGATTTCATTGGTGTAAGAAATTCCTAGGTAAGGAACCTTCTCTACCACGGCACCTCTTCTGCATTGTATCCATAGTCTTAGAGGGCGGCCTAAAGTACTGAGAGGCAGCTGTCCCAAGGTCATACAGCCAGGATGTGTCAGAGCTAAGACTCAACCAAGGTATTCCTGGCTTCAAGGACAGCTCTCAATTCATTATAACACACTGTCACTACACTAGCTGTGTGACCTTGGTTTACTTCACCTACCTGGGCCTTGGTTTCCTCACCTGTAAAATGAGAGCATTGGACTAGATGGTCTCTAAAAACCATTACAACCCCAGGCTGATGGTATAGTTCTAACCCCTCTTGGGCACAACAGCCCTTCAACCCTTAAAGACTCCAATCATGGCCCCGCTAGGTCTTGTCTTCTATGGGTATGAGTCCCCCATTCCTCCAACTTGTTCTGGTACAGACAACCCGCTCAACTTCCCCCTGACCTGGTACAGCTGGTCACTGGCCACACAAAAATGTGGTAGCCAGAACTGAATGGGGTTATAAGTGCTTGTCCCCTTCTGTGCTGGCTCAGGACTGCAGATTCATCTGTAAGCCACATGACTAATGTTAGCATTTCACTTCTCATGTGGGTGCCTCAGGAAAGGGGTCAGCCCTGCTCTACCCAACTGAGTTCTGCTGATCCCTGCAAGGACCAACCAGGTAACACTCAGCCCCAGAAAAATAGACAGATACATCCTCAGCCTCTGCTCCTGCGCATCTGTCCTTGGCTGGCCCATCAGCCCCGCTCTAGAACAAGTCATACCCATGGGCTAGAAGGTAGCATGGTGCAGTGAAAAGTAAGTAATGCTTATGGCTTAGAACAGGGATGGGGAACCATATGTGGCCTTCTAGGTCCTTGGATGTGGCTTCTTGACTTAGTCCAGGTTTTACAGAACAAATCCTTTTACTAAGGGGATTTGTTCTATGAAGTTTGGATTCAGTCAAAGGGCCAAACCTGAGGACCATGAGGGCCACATGTGGCCTTGAGGCTACAGGTTCCCCACCCCTGGGCTACAAGGTAACAAGGTCAGTGTAAAGCATGCTGAAGCAAAGTTCAGCCACAGGGCCAGAATGGGAACCTTAGCTCTGCTACTTACTACTGTGGGATTTCAGGAAAGTCACTTTGCCTCTGCCAAATGCATCTGTAAAACAAGGTGGTTAGTCTAGTGCTTAGTACAGTGCTTGCAGGGCATACAGTAGGTGCTTAACAAATGCTTATTGACTTTTTTGTGAGGCAATTGGGGTTAAGTGACTTGCCCAGGTTCGTACCACTAGTAAGCGTCAAGTGTCTGAGGCCAGATTTGAATTCAGGTCCTCCTCACTCTAGGGCCGGTGCTCTATCCAAGTTTGTTGACTTTTTAACTTGACCTGACAACCTGTCTCTACCGTCCCTTCCAGCTCTGGATCTCTGATCCCATGGTCATAGTAGCCCTAGGAATGCCTGCCAACCAATGGGCGCAAAGTACTCACACATGCACTTCCTTGGGCATCCTAAAGACTAAGCAGTGACGAAAATGTGGACAACCCACCAATTAGCCTCTACTACTCATTTGCTGGTTTTCACAGCTATCTCAGCGCAAACCCCATGGGCGCTTTGTGGGGGCCATGGTCTTGGTTCTGTCCCAGGAAGTACAGTCTCCTTCCTAGACGTGCCTGACCAGGACTAATCACTCAGAAGATCATAAATCCTGATGAAAAAAGAAAAACCAACCAAACCCCATGAACTCTTTTGGTCACCACATCACACTCCAACTACAGACCTATACTGCGCCTGCAGATTCACTAAGATCCCCAGGTCTTTTTCACATTAGCCACATATAGGAGCAGCTATGTGGTGCAGGGGGGTAAAATGCTCGGCCAAGAGTCAGGAAGATCTGAGTTCAAATCCAACCTCACACACTTACTAGCTGTGTGACCCTGGACAAGTCACTTAACCTCTGTTTGCCTCAATTTCCTCAACTGTAAAATGGGGATAATAATAATACCTGCTTCCCAAGGTTGTTATGTAGAGCAGACTAGATATTTTTAATGCATTTAGCATAGTGCCTGGCATGTGGTAAGCACTAAACAAATGCATGTGTATATGTGTATATATGTATATATAATATATGTATGTATTTACATATATATATATACACACACACATATGTGTATATAGATATAGACTTGGATATATATGCATGCATCTATATATGTATATATCTCCCTCCCCCCCAAACCCCCCCATCCTCTCACTCAGCCTCCATTCATAATCCAATGCCAACTCTCCCTGATTCTGCGTCTGTAACCTCTCTCTCATGCATCCCTTCATCTCTCTCCACACATATGGCCACCATCCCAGCTTAAGTCCTGTTCGCCTCCCCCTGGCCTGTTGGAACAACTGCCTCATTTGACTTCCTGTTTTTTCTATCCAATCCATCCTCTGTGCCAGTGTGACCTCCTCATTTCCCTTCTCAAGAAGACTTGTGGCTCCCTATCGCCTCTTGGATAACATATAAACCCTCAGAGTCTGGCATTTAGAGCCCTTTGTAATCCGGCTCCAACCTACCCTTTCTGACAGTGCCTGGCAAACAGTAGAGGTCTAATAAGTGCTTGCTGATTGGCTCATCGACTTATTTCACATTCCAGCCAAATGACCTACTTCCTCTACCCAGAACTGAACACTCCTGCCTCCATGTCTTCATTCAAGCTGTCCCCCCTCACCTCCAGATAGCAGGCGCTTAAGAAATGTTTCCTGATACTCTCAGAAAAACCTGGAAAGACTTACATGGGCTGATACAAAGTGACATGTACTATGTACAACAGCAATATTGTGTGACAATCAGCTCTGAATGACTTAGCCATTCTCAGCAATCCATGATAACTCTGAAGGACTTAGCATGAAAAATGCTATCTATCCCCTAGACAAAGAACTGATGGAGTCTGAATACAGACCAAAGATTACCTTTTTTTTTTTACTCTTCATTTTTCTGGAGGTTGGTTTGGGTTTTTGGGGGGTTTTTTGAGTCTAAGTTTTCTTTCACAACATGACTATGATGGAAATGTTTTGCATGACTACACATGTATAACCTCTATCGAATTGCTTGCCTTCTCAAGAAGAGGGCGGGGTGGATAGGGAGGAAGGGAGAAAATTTGGAACTCAGAGTTTTAAAAAAGAATTTCAAAAATTGTTTTTACATGTAACTGGGGAAAAATGAAATCCTAAATAAATTCAAATTAAAAAACAAATGCTTCCTGATTAGTTCTCCTGGTTGTTAACACTTTCTCCCTCTTTAAAGTCAATACAAGGGGGTGGCGAAGAATCTCAACAGTTGGGTCAGGAAATACTTCCTGAATGTGGTAGCACCAAAGCCGTGCTTTGAAAAAAGCTAGGGATTTTCTAGCCAGAGGTGAGGAAGGCATTCCAGGCATGACGGACAGCCAGGGCAAAGGTGAAGCAGTAGGAGATGAAATACTAAGTATAAAGAATGGAAAACAGATCAGCTGGAATGGACCATCAAGTGTATGAAGGGGTGTGATGTATGATCAGTCTGGCACAGTGCGCAGCCCATTGTAGGTACTTAATAAATGCTGATTGATTGATTGACTGAAAGGGAAGCTGGAGCCAGACTGGAAAGGAATCCCTCTTATAGACCTCCCACTTCCTATCCCTGACCTTTTCTTTACAAAGTAGATGGACTCAAGCTTCTTTTTTCTCTTAATATTTTGGCTTGTTCATTCTGAGACACTGATGGGGAGCACAATGGATGCGAGGTAGGTAGGCAGCAGACAAGATGAGGAGGGGGAAGGTCCTAGATAATTTGGAGATGACATCACTCCCCCTAGCACAACAGAAACTGACAGCCACTAGAGATCAGCTGCATTTCTTTTTTGCCTTGAGGTTAAGCCTCACTTCTGTTTTTCCCCCTTTTTTGCTGTTGGACACTCCATAAAATGGTTTCCAGTTTTCTTGGCATTGCAGCCATGGCTCTGTAATGTTCACCAAGGGAGCACAGAGAGGATGAAGTACGGGGAGGCCCTGAGCCACTGCTCTCATGAGTCAGGTGCCTCTCCAAGTAGAAAAGACCCAATTTTGCTCTCCAGTGAGCATGTCCACACCAATGATGTCAGTGGGAGCTATAGACAGGCTTCCTGCAAGGTAGGCACCGCTCAGAGGCAGCATATTCCCTTTCTAATTCTAAGCCTCGAAATGCAGGGTAGGGGTTAAGAGTCTCAGGCTCAGGAAATGTGCATGTTGACTTTGCTTTGTTAGAAGTAGCAGAAAAAGAGATCTCAGCCTGACCATTTTTTCAGTGTTAATCTAAGATAAAAACTCACAGTGATATCACACTTTAAGGTTTGTAAGATACTTTATAGACATTATCTCATTTAATCCTCACAATGACCCAGATAGGGCTGTTGTTATCCCCAGTTTACAGAAGAGGAAACTGAGGCTGAGAATAAGTGGCAGAGGTGAGATTTTAACCCATCGACTTGCAAAGCACTTTACAGTCCCTGCCTCCTTTCATCCTCATAACCACCCTCTGAGGTGGTCCCCTCTGATGGACGTGGAAACTGAGTTTCAGGGAGGTCATTGAGAGAAAAAGCCTTTTCTCAGCCTACTCCCCTTCATGAGCTCTCAGGCCTACTGGGCTTTTCCCAACAACAGCCCATCTCCTGTGTCTGGAATAAGCCCCTTCCTCACTGCTGCCTGTCAGAAGGCTCAGCTCAAGCCCCACTTCCTCCAAGAAGCCTCCCTAAATGTGTCTGTGTGTCTGTGTGTGTGTCTATGTGTGCTGGTAAGTGGGAGGTAGGGGTCAGGGGAGGACATGATGGGGAGAGGGATGGTATTGTATTCCTGGATACTTGTCCCAATGATGTGTATTCTCAGAGTATGACATCAGAGCCTTTCCCACACAGCATGTGTGGGGATGGTCCTACACCCTGGCTTCTTCCCTTGGGCCACCTGCTCTCACTCTGGTCCCTGGACAACAGTCATGTCTTGCCACAAGTTCCTACTTGGTGCCTTGGTTCCCATGAAAGGGGAGGGGGGAAGGGAGAAATTCAGGGAAGACTGTATCAAAGATGACTGGCAGTAAAGCTAGGATAGGAGGCATGACAGTAGCTGGGCTTATATTCCATCCAAGACTCCAGATCCTAAGCAGACCAACCAAGCACGCCTCTGGGTGGATCCAATTCAATCTAATAAACATTAATTAAACAATGACTACTAGGCCCTGTGTTCAGCACTTCGAATATGAAAATAAAAATGATGCTGGTCCTGCCCTTATGGAGCTTACATTTTGACGAGGGGCAGAGAGGAGAGATGCACCATGTATCCAGATTAGTAAGCACAGGGTACTTTGAGAAGTGAGAGAGCCCTAGCAAATGGCAAGAAAACCATCCTGAGACACAGGTATGACCATGCCCTTCCCTACTCAGTAACCTTGGGTGTATGGGCTGCTCAGGGAGGACGAGCACCTCTGGTGGGACAGCTGATCATCCACCTTTGCTAATCCACAGCTCTCACCTGTGGTTCCAAGAAGCATGTGCAGTGGCCACACGTGGTAAAACCATCTCAGCACATGGGCTAAACCAGGCTGAGGGTAACCGACAGGCCTCAAACCTGTTGATGAGTTGGGGCACGTCTACCCCAAGCACTTGAAGACTTTCCCCAATGGGATGGGTGCATGAGAACAATTTGTTCCAACAGCCACGAAGGCAGCTGAGGCAGGTGCTTGGGAGCTCTCAGAGCTTGGTCAGACATTGAAGACACCAATGTCTGGGTCGTCCACCAAATCCTGGTCATCACCGGTGGTCTTGACTTTTGTCTTGCCGATTGACCCCGATGACTCAGAAAGAGAGAGTGAGGCTGATGACTTTGTGCAACTCTGCCTCACTTACATCCAATTCACAGGCAAGTCAAAGTATTACCCATGAGTCAATTATCCTCCTTGAAGACTAAAATGAAGGATTAACAACAACTTTGGGCGGCACCCTGGGGAGATCAGAGAAGGCTTCAAGGAGGAGATGGTACCTGAAGTGAGCCTTGAGGCAAGGGAGGGACTATGAGGCAGAGGTAAAGAAGGGGGTGCATTCCAGGTATGAGAAGCCACCTGGGCAAAGGTGTGGAGATGGGAGCTGAAATGCCAAGTTCATTAAATAGTTAGTCCAGTTTGGCTGGAACATAGAGGACATGAATGGGAGAACCTGAAATAAAGCTGGAGAATCAAATTGTAGAGGGCTGTAAATGCCAGACTGAACAGTTTGTATTTTTTTTCCTAAAGGCACTAAGGTTTTTCAGTGGGGGAAGAGTTTGATGAAAACTTTGCCTCAGGAAGATTTTTCTTCCTGGGTGTGAGGATAGGGTTCGAGAGACTGGAGCCCAGAAGGCCAATTAGAAGGCCCCCTTGAGAACACGCTATTATGATGCTGGTGATGGCATTGGGCGTTTGGAACTAACAGAAGGCCCCTTCCTTTGCTAAAACAATCCAATTATTAAAAATAGCTAGATTTGGAAACCCTTTTCTGTATTTGGAGGAAAGAGCAATGTACACTGGGAAGCAGAAATTAATGGACCAAGATTTGATGTTAGTTGGAAAAAAATATTAACATAAATTAAGTGGCTAAGCCACGAAGAACAAGGATCTGAATTAAAAATCAGGACTTTCCTGGGATGCATGGGGGTGGGGGTGGAGAGGTTGAAATGGAGGCTTGTGGGCCTTGGGGAATTTGGGAAGACAATTCCTGAAATGAATAGTCTACACTAGCTGACCACCTTCTCAGCCCAAAATCACTTGACACTTCACAGGATTGGACTGGATGTCCAATCTATGAACTCTAACTCTATGAACTTCTGTGTGACCTTGGGCAAGTTACTTAGAACCTCTTTGGACATCATGTATCTGGCCAGCTATCCTGTGAGGTTCTTTCCAGCTCTTCAAAAATGATCCCAAGTGTCCCTGGAAAAGCACACATCTGTTAGTGACTTGGGCACCAGGGAGAATCTGGGATTTCGTCTGACGAACTTCAAGAATTGGATCTTCTAGAGAGAAAGAGGAAGCCCAGGGCAGTGTCTAATTTGGAGTTTTCTCTCTTACACCCCCAAGTTCTGGAGTTTAGGGAAGAGAGAGAAAGAGAAGCTCCAGGCGGGGACTGGCTTCTGGAAGACAAAATAATCTCAGAATCCAGCCTTCAAATGAGACAAGGCAAAAGCTCTTGGACAGTACCAGGCTTGGGGTTGTCTGACTAGCAGCCTCAGGTTTGCAAGTTTGGGTACTAGACTTTCTAATGAGAATGGCGAATTCCTGGAGTCAGCTGCTTGAAAAAAAGAGGTTTTGTGTGTGTGTGTGTGTGTGTGTGTGTGTGTGTGTGTGTGTGTG
>NW_020954618.1:1097984-1112908 GCF_900497805.2 Vombatus ursinus
TGTGTGTGTGTGTGTGTGTGTGTGTGTGTGTGTGTGTGTGTGTGGCCCCTGGAGCTACAGGTGCAGCAAGGGACTAAGAAGCCCCAGTGCCCAGGAGGGAATGACCAGGCCCTCACCCTCTTAGACTAGTACAAAGAGTTATTCCAATGGTACAAGTCTGATGCTAAGGGATTCCTCTTAGGGAATTACCTTAAGTTCAAGCCCAGGGGTGACAAAGAGATTCAACAGAAGGAACAGGGAAGCACTTTAACAACTCCAAATTTATTTTCCTTTCAGGGGAGATCCTTGCCCTTTGGGCAATACCATAAGGCTAGAGTCAGTCAGCCAACAAGCATTGATAAGCACTTACTACATGCCAGGTACTAGGCTAAGCACTAGGGGGTACAAAGAAAGGTAAGAACAGTCCTTGCCTTGAGGAGCTTATATTCTAATGGAGAAGGCTACATGCATCTTTGGAGTGAAAATCAGCAGGTTACCTCTCTAACGAGCCCAATGTCAGGGAAGGATCACTGGGACATGTCATGTTTTGGGGGGAAGAGAGGGTGGCAAAGGCATCTGGGGGAAAGGTGAGGCTTGCCAGTGAGGAAGCGAAATTATACCATTTGTTTTGGGGCTCCTGAGAGGTCTTCGTGTAGTCTATATTTTCTGTCCAATGAAATAAAAGCCATCTTGGACTTTGGACCCAACATTTAGCACTCTTTAGGGCTGGCCATGAGCTATATTCAGGATGCTTTCTCAGATTTCCCAGAGGGTACTCAAAACAAGAGAGAGATTTTTTTTTTAAGTCCTAAAGACTGAATCCTATACCTGAAAGCCCAGAGCTTGGAAGCACAAAACCATGTGTAACCTATAGTTAACTCTCAATTATTCACATTATTTTTTCAAATCATAGGTTTAGCTTTGTTCCTGACATCCAGAAAACCTTGGCACCCACCTCCACACCTCCCCCATCTGCCTTTTTCTGCTGATATGCATTCAATCAATTTCAAAGAATCCTACTGTTTGCCTAAGTGAGGCATAATTGGTCAAATACAATTAATCCAAGTACTTTAATATATTTAAAAAACAAGTAGAAAAAATTTTGGATTATAGTAAAAATATTAACTTCTATTTATGCTCACTATTTGGATTATAAAGTACTTTTTTCTTAACAACCCTTGGAAATATATGTAGCATACACACATATACTCTGCATGTGTGTGTGTGTGTGTATGTGTGTGTGTGTGTGTGTGTGTGTATTGAAAGACATAGTGGCATATTGGATATAGAGCCACTCTCAAAATGAAGAAGATATTAGTTCAGATCATGCCTCTGATATATCTTGGCTCTAAATCCTGGGCAAATTGCTTAACTTCTCAATACTGTAAGGAATTCTCTAAAACCATAAATTGCAAGAAGAAACGAGTGCAAACCTGCATTAGTAGAGGTATTTTCCTCACCTGGGTATACCTTATACTAATCGAATCACAGATCTAATTCCTATCCTAAATAGCATCATCTCCACTTGACAGATGAAGAAACTGAGGCTCAGAGAGGCTCAGTGGTTCTCCCACAGTCACAATTAGTAAGCTTTAATTTGACCCCAGGTCTCATGATTCCAAGTACATTCTCCTTTCCACTATACCATCCCCTCTTTTGGTTTACCTAGCCTACTGCTTTTCACTTTGGATAATCCAGAGTTGACTTTATTATAAGTTTTCCATTTTAATCTCTATGTGTTCTTGACCAACACATTTAGATTAACTATTCTAGTAAAAAAAAAATGATGACCAAAAAAATGGAAATGGCAAAAGAAAAAGAAATTTCCACAGACTTCCACAATTTAATAAAGAACTTAAGCACACCAAAAGTAATCACCACAATAAGGGGGCCAAAAAACCCAAGAAACCATTTCAGTCAGTAGACAATCTCTTTGCCAAGCAGAGAGACATAACCCAGGACAATAATGGCTTAGATTACAAACTCATCTATAAAATATAAAGAAGTTTTTTTTTTTGCTTAGCATTAGTATATTTTTCTTAAGAATAGTCATAGCCATAATAGATGGATAATTTTATACAAATGTATCCATTTTGGGATCCTATACACTTGAAAAATATGATTACAAATATATGTAGAGGATAAGCTATTTACTCCAGCTTCCCTTAAAAATATTCCCCTGAGGATAGTTACAAGTTTATGCCCTGATATTTGTCCCAGTTTCCTAGTTCACTAACACTAATCACAAACACTTCAGTATCTGTTATCTAACTCTTTCAATAATCTACTAACAGATCTTTCTCTCTCCAGATTCCTTCCTCCCCTATTCCATCCTTTAGCTTATCTACCAACAAATTAAGTCATTATGTCACTCCATTGCTGAAAAACTTTCAATGACTGAAGTAAATAAAAATCTCAAATTCAACATCATGGCATTCCAGGTCTTCAACAATTTAGCCACAATTCAACTTTCTAGCCTAATCTCCCACTACTGAACTATTTGAACCTTTGCTCAAGACAAACTGATTTATTCACTCTTTCCCTAAAGGGGAAATCTATTTATGTTTTTCTACACAATCCCACCTTCTTCCTCATACTCTCAAATTATATAAACCTTACCCATTAGTCAATTAATCAACAAATAGTTATCCATCACCTACTATGAGTCAGAAATTACATATACAAATACAAATTTCCAGGAAGTTTATACACTAATACATTCCATAAAGCTTGCCTGTCTACTCCAAAAGTAATTTGTGATTTAAAGACCAAAAGGGAACAGGCAAGATTTCACAAATAATTTGCTACAACAGTTCATACTTTCCCAGTTACACAGCTGGCTTGAATGCATACAGAGTTCAAGATTCCGCTGTGCTTACTGTTTGAGGGCTATTAAAAATTCAATTTAAGCCCTGGTTGCAATAGAAATAAAAACTCTTTCCAACAAGGAGTGTCCTTTGCATATGTCAAAGTCTTGCAGCTGAAGGTATTTTTTCTCTATTGACTCTCTCACCAGCCATGTCGATCAGGAAATAAAATAAGGACATGTCTGCTCACCAGTGGTGTTCACCTCTAGCACCTTTTGGGCAAAGCCCAAAAGAAATCGAGTTTCCCTATAGATGAGAAGGTCTGCCACATGCTCTTGTTCAAGGATGATATTCAACCAATCAATAAGCATGTTTTAATTCACTTTCAATTCAATAATCATTTATTAAATGCCTACTATGTGCTCGGAACTATGCTAAGTGCTGGGGATACCAAAAGAGTCAAAAGAAAGTCTCTGCCCTCAAGGAGCTCATAATCTAATGGGGGAGACAATTTGCAAACAAATATATTCAAAGCACACTATAAAAATGATTAAAAGAGGGAAAGTGCTGCAATTAGGAGGAATTGGAGATGGCTTCCTGTAAAAAGTGAGATTTTGGATGGGACTTAAAGGGTAGGGAGGTCAGTAGTTGGAGTGGATCTATGTCTGAAACAGTGCAAGGTTCTGGGTATACAAAAGTAAGATGAAAAAACAGCCTCTGCCCTCGAGGAGTTTACAATCTACTGGGGGAAACAGAAGTATTCACAGATTGATGTGATGTCATGTGATGTGTGATGTGATATAATGGCAAAATAAACACAAAGCAATATCAGAGGCAATAATGAGGGACTTCCTGTTGATAAGTAATATGGTCACACAGTTAATAAATGTTTGAAGTAGGATTTGAACCCAAGTTCCTGACTCCAAGTCCAACACCACCTAGCTCCCAGATCTCTAACAAGGGGGCAGAGGAAGCAAGGGTGGAAGGGAATCTGGAAATGCTATTGCAGAAGGCAGCTCTTGAGTTCATTCTGAAGAGAACTAGATGTTCCAGGCACAGGGGACTCTGCTTCTCGAGGGCAAAGCCTATCTCACTTCTGTATTTGCATGCCAAGCACCTGGTACAGTGCCTGGCACAATGAAGGTTCTTAAGAAATGCTTGCGGATAGATTATCTGAAGAAGCAGAAGCAAGGAAGGGCATTCTAGGCATGTAGGAACAACTGTAGGCCCATAGATATCCCAGCTGACAGAGTTGGCCCTAAAGTCAGAAAGACCCAAGTTCAAATCCAGCCTCAGGCATTTACTAGCTATGTGACTCTGGGCAAATCACTTCACCCTGTTTGCCTCAGTTTCCTCATCTGTAAAATGAGCCGGAGAAGGAAATGGCAAACTACTCCATCATCTTTGCCAAGAAAACCCCAAATGGGGTCACAGAGAGTCAAACATCACTCAAATGACTGAACAAACAATGTGAAACACCCATGCAAATGTATAGCGGAGGAAAATGGAGTGTCATGCATATTGAACAGTGAGTAAATCAATCTGGATAGTACACAGAGTGCGTGGAGGAGATGGAGACAGGAACTAGACATGGGATTTCATTAATATAGGGAGCCTTTTCACTAGTATAAGTCAGTGCCTTCTCCATAGCTAAAAGGCTCAGGGAAATGATATATAATCAGCCTAAAAAGTCAGGTTGCAAAGCCATACTGTGAAGGGCTTTAAATGCCAAAGAAGTCTATATGTTGTCTTAGAGGCAATAGAGAGCCACCAAAGTTTCTTGATCGGGTGATGACATGGCCAGATGTGCACTTTAAGAATATCAGTTTCATATTGGTATGGAAGATGAGTAAGAGAGAGGAAAGACTGGTTGCAGGGAGATCAGGTAAAAGACTGCTGAGCTAATCCAGGGGAGAAGGGAAGAAGACCTGAACTGGTCTGGCTATGTGTGGAAAGAAGGGAAGAGGGGAGAGAATGTGGAGAACTGATAAGACTTGGCAGCTGATTGGAATGGGGAGGAAAGGAAAGTGAGAAAGAGAGTAAAGGATGACTCCTAGTTTTTGAAACCTGGGCAAATGGGAGAAAGGGGGAGGGTTAGCTTTACAAGATATAGAAAAATAAAGGGAAAGGGAAAAGGGTGGGTTTCTAGGGTGAAATAATTAATTCTCTTTTAGACATGTTGAGTTTGAGATGCCTGAGGAATGTACCAAGTTGGCCTAGAGCTCAGGTGAGAGAGAAAGCCTAGATACGTGGATTTCAGAGTCACCTGCAGAGAGATGTTAGTTGGACCCATGGGAGGTAATGAGAAAACAAAGGGAGCCCAGGGCAGACCCCTGGGGTATGCATACAAAGATGGAGCAAAATATGGATGATCATCTGAGAAAGGAGACAGAGGAAGAAAGAGCCAATTACAAGAAGTACAACAGTGTGATGCCACAAAATCCCAGAGAGGAGAAAACATCCAGGAAGAGGGAAAGGTCGATCATGTCACACACCATGCAGAGGTCAAAAAGAATGATGATTATGAAAAGGCCATTGTTGGGGGAAGGGGGGGTGAGGTCATTGGCAACCTTGAAGAGTGCACTTTTAGTCAAATGGTAGAGACAGAAATCCCATTGCAAGGGGTTGAAAAGTGAATGGGATGTGAGAAAGTGGAGCAACAGTATAGCTAACTTAATTGCTACAATGTTGCAATTATTTTAAGTAATAAATTCAACATGTAACTTTCAAAGCTGTCCTGCTTATCTGTGATTCCTTCTGACTTCCCTTCTCTTTTGTGCATTAAAAAAAGCTTCAATGATCCTCTTTCCTTTTGTTTTTCTTTCTTTCCTTTGGCTACCCAAATACTACAGAAGTCCCCAAATACTACAGGAGAATAAGCATGATTCTTACTATGTACCAGGCATTGTGCTAAACACTTTACAGATATCTCACAACAACCCTTTAAGGTAGCTGCTATTATTATGCTCATTATACAGTTGAGGAAACTAAGGCAAACATGTTAAGTGACTTGCCCAGGGTCACACAACTAGCAAGTTTCTGAGGCTAGCTTTAAACTCAGGTATCCTGACTCCAGGTCCTGAGCTCTATTTGCCAGCAGCCATAGGAAGCCCTCAATGAAATTCTTACACTCAAAGGAGAGTAAATGGGCCCAAAATGCCTACTTTATAGGTTATTGCATGCAATTGAACAATCAGTTCATGAAGTTATCCCATCAGGACATTCATTTTGGGCAGGCACTATAAATAGACAATGAACACCATCTATAACTGAACTGGAGGCAGAGGGAGAGCTAAATTTGGGGCTAAGGTAGCCGAAAGAAAGAAAGAAAAAGAAAAGAGGATCACTGAAGCTTTTTTAATGCACAAAAGAGAAGGGAACTCAGAAGGAATCACAGACAAGCAGGACAGCTTTGAAAGTTACATGATGAATTTATTAAAATAAAAGTAAGCTGTACATAATGGAGAACCACAGTTTCATGTGCAACCCTCTTTTCTGTTCTACCAAATAAAGAAACATTTTATTTGGCATTAGATTCAAAAAAATTTTAAACTTAAATCTTATCTGGAGAATTCCTGGGAAAACATGATGAAGAATGCCATGGGTTGAGAAGATGTGGACGACTCAGTGTGGTCAGAGGGAGGCCCAGCGTTAAGGAGATCCCAGAGCCATGAAAGGAGTAGCAGACTCTATTTCAAGCCTTCATCCTGGACTATGGGTTAACTAATCAGTTCTCACAATGCTCTAGTGAGGGGGCTTTGATTATCAAACCAAGCTATCACTATGCCCTTGTCCAGCAGAGGCAGGGATTCTCAATGGACTTTATAGTTGGACAGCTGGTACTCTTCCTCGAAGCCCTACATGGAAGCACTTTACTTGGGAGAGTTTGGCTCTTTTAACTCTTCTAAATCATGAGCTAAAACAAATGGGGTCCTTTGAATTGTTCCACCATTTTACAAACACATCTGGTCAAACAGAGGTCAGTCTGGTCAAGATCCTGAAAGGGTTATTATACTAGCTTAATACCAGAGGTCAAAGGATCATAGATTTAGAGCTGGAAGGGACCTTAGAGACCATCTAGCCCAACCCCCTCACTTTACAGATGAAGGAAATCAAGTCTAGAGATGTTAGATGATTGGTAACAGAACCAGGATTTGAATCCAGCCCCAAGTCCTCTGACTCCAGTGATGGAGTGTCCATGTTGTTCTATTCAGGTGAGAAATTGTATTTTCAAGGGCAGCTCCCTGCTTCCATAAATTCCTCTGTTTCATCCCAATGGGCTTTCTCAGTAATCACACATGCTAACTGCCCTCTGTGCTGGGCTGAAAAGATGCAGTACTAGGGGCAGCTAGGTGATGCACTGGATAGAGCACCAGCCCTGGAGTCAGGAGAAGCTGAGTTCAAAACCAGCCTCAGACATTTACTAGCTGTTTGACCCTGAGTAAGTCATTTAACCCCGATTGCCTCCAAAAAAAGGTAGTAATTACCCTATGGGAGCTACTGACCTAGAATTGGACCACACTCGCAGGGTATGTGACCACAGGGCTTTGACAGTGCTTTTCTTTACGGAGTGGAAAGTACCTGAGCAGCACAGGCTGAAGGGCCTGCTGAAGTCCAAGAATGCATCGAGCAGGACACACCCTCCTTCAGGTGTCAGTCTGCCTCCACTGGTTTTGGCTTCCTTGGCTTCCTTGGCTTCCTTGGACATCTTTGTCTCATCCTGACACTTTTTACATCTCATTCAATTTAACCAATACAACAAACATTTATTAAGGGCCTACTCTGTGCAAGGGACTATGGTAGACACCAGAAGAATAGCATCTGAACATTGCAAGAGACCTCATCCAAATAGATGTCCATCCACCTAGCCCAACCCATACACAAGAGGAAACTCTACCCTAATGTACCCATTGAATAACCCTGTTTAAATTTTAGAGTCCTGCTTCCTAGCTGTGTAGCCCTGGGCAAATCCCTTATCTTTGGTGAGCCTCAGTTTCTTCATCTGTTCAATGAGGTTAATCTTCTAGGTAGCCCTTACCTCACAGGGTTGCTGTGGGGCTCCAATGAGATCATATGTGAAAATGCTTGTCAAACCTTAAGGTCCATATAATTATAGTGATCAAGCTTGGCCCAGAAGAGGTGAGGAATTATGGGTGTAGAATATTGCATATACTGTCAGATTCAATCAACACTCAATAAACACTTATTAAAAGTACCTACTATATGCCAGGTAATGTGTGGTTAGTTTTACTGACATGCTTCTTCCCACCAAAAAAAATGAGAAAGAAAGAAAGAAAAAAGTTCAAGCCCTGTATAAATGTCAGTTACTGTTATTACAAACAATTCTTGTTCTTATACCATTTGGGACTATCTTTGTGGCTGCTCCAGGGCCTCCATGTGGATGACAAGGGGGCAGCACTAATTTTCCACTGGACATCAGAAGGGGGTCCTGAGTATCACCCCAGTGCCAGGGGCCAAAAAGCCCCAGCCTCAGTGGACTCCCTTTCCACAAACACTTTATCACAATACTGGCAGCCAAGCAGAGAGACAAAACCCCAACAGAAAGCAAGGACAGAACCGCCACCTCCCCAAAAAAGTGGTGAGCCTCCTGAGAGCGAGAGGGGCATTGGAGGGGAGCACGCACTGCTCGAGGAAGAGAAAGGGGACAATTGTTAATGCCGAAGTGTCAGGAACTCTGAAAAGTGCAGCACAGGCAGTTGCCCAGAACTATGCACTGTGTAAGCACATAATGGATGCTTAATAAATGATTGGTAAATGAATGAATGCATGCATGCATGCATGCATGAATGAATGACTGAATGAATGCATGAATGAATGACTGAATGAATGAATGAACAGGCAGTGTGGCATACGGGTGCGGGTCTCCACTCGGAGTCAGGAATGCTGAGTTTTATTCCCATCTCAGATATGCTGAGCAAGTCACTTCAAGTCTGAGCTTCAGGTTCCCCATTTGGAAAATGAGGGCAATAATTGCACCTACTTCACCAGGTTGGCATGAACTTCAAATGGCATCATGTATGTAAAGTGCTCTGCAAAAACTTGAAGCTATATGGAAATGGCAGTTAGTAGTGTTGTGGTTTTCATTGTCATTTGGACCCTGGGCAGGCCACAGCTTCCCGATCTTCTTGACAACTCTTCAAGACTCTGTGTTGCCGAGAAGGCGTCCACCTGCTTTGGTGGAGGGGATTTCCCAACCTGGGAGCTCTCTATGCTCATGAAACCTCAGGTCCAGTCCTGGCCTTATTCCCTATGGTTGTTAGTACTATTATTCTCTATCCTCCCCACTCCCACCACCACTAAAAGAAATTCTTAAAGTCTACCCCAAATCACTCAGGCTGGGCCTTCCCCAAAAGCAGAATTCCTTCTCCTCTAGCCACCACCTACTCCCAGAAGGCTATGAGCAGGGCTTAGACTCTTCCACTCTTTGGTCCCCTGGGCTTCAGTTTGCTGTCACGAGGCACCTTGTTTTTCTCCTTTCAGGGCAAGAGGAGGATCAGGGGAACCCCGCCGCCATGGTTGCTATAGTAAACGCATCCCTCCGTTAGCAACACCAATGCAACCCTGGCTCAAGATTTTCCAAAACACCTCCCTCTTCGTTCTCTAAAAGAATCTAGGAGCAAATGCCCTTGCTATAAGAGCACTGGGCTTGGATCCAGAGGTTCTAGGTGCAAAACCTAGCTCTGCTCCTGATCTTTGGGAAGGTCACTTAGTCAGTAAACATTTATTAAGCACCTACTCTGTGCCAGGCCCTGTGCAAAGCACTGAAGATATAAAGAGGCAAAAGATAATCTCTGCCCTCTGGGAGCTCACAATCTAAATCAACCTCTGCCAGACTCAGTTTTCCTATCTGTAAAATGAGGGGATTGGCCTGGATGATCCCAAAGCTTCCTTCCAGCTCTAAATCAGTGATCCAATGTTCCCATGAGCCTTGGTGATGTCCCTCGGGCTACATCTTGCTGAGACAATGCCACACAGTTGGAAGGCCAGCCTATCAGTGATAGATATCTAAGACAGGTATTTTGCCATTCCACCAAAACTCAGCCTTGGAAACGTGCTCAACCTCCAGGCTCCCCTTTCTCATCCCCTTCCTTCCAGCTACCTGGTACTTGCCCAGGTGATACCCAGGCATACAAGTCCACATTGAAACAACAGGGCTGGAAACAACTCACTCATGATTTAGCAAAGAAAAAAAATCCTCAGTGGCTCACAGATCAAAAGCTAGAACAGACCCCCGAGGCCATTTAATCCCATTTCCTTATTTTGTAGTTGAGGGAAAGTGACTCGTCCATGGTCGTAAAGGGAGTGAGCATCAGAGCTGGGTTTTGAACCCCAGGCTCTGACTCCAAACCCAGTATTTCTTTCACTTCACCACCCTTCCTTCCTCTTTCAGAGTTCTAAAGCCATTGGCTTCCGATCCCTGAACTCAGTTCTGTTTCTAAGTGCTCCGTGGGGGTGGACCACATTAGAAATGGCTCTCCTGAAGTGATGAATTATACTTTCCACGACCTGGACCCCCCAACCAACTTCATTAAAACCAGGACTCAGCTGCAAGGGCCTCCCCAGAGCTGAATTACAAATAAACTCCCACATAAGGGCCCTGCTGGATTCTCATCATTATAATTATGTGCTACGATCACAACTCAATAGTTTTCATGAGGACAGAACATTTAAATCATAACCAAACTCAGAATTTATTCTATTTGGCATCGTCTCAATGTTGGCTAATTAAACCTCTGAAAACCCTTTCTCAGCAATCCATCCATTTTATGGACTGGAACACTGAGGCAGAAAAAGCATAGTTACTTGTGACGTCACAGAGTTTTTAGAGTTGGGAGGGATCACTGTAGCTGGAAGACCTCCACCGGGGCAGAGCCCACCCCTCTCAAGGCAGCCCATTCCACTCTGGATCAGCTCCCACGGTTAAGAGGTTTTTCCTAAAACCAAACTGAAAGCAGACTCTTTGCAGCTGTGCTCAACTCCTTCTAGTTTGGCCCACAGGGCCCAGATAGTACCCGCTGATCTCTCTTCCCCAAGGCAAGCCTCCAAATACTTGAACAGAGATATTCCCACAATGAGCCTTCCCTTCTCCAGGGTAAACACTCTCTGTTCCTTCAGTGGATTCTCATGAGGCAGAGACACAGGGCCCTTCTCTGTCCTGGCAGCCCTCAAGCTTATTAATTTCCTTTCTAAATTATGGTGCCCCAAATTGAGCCCAACTGCCACTGGAGTCCAACCAGAACAAACTGGGTGAAATGCAAGATGAGGCAGAAAAGAGCACTGGACTGATTTTGGTTTTGAATCCTCAAGGCCTGGTTCAGTGCCTGGCATATAGTGGGCACCTAATAAATGTGTACAGGTGGATCGATTGGTTGGTTGATTGGGGAAAATTAACATAGGCCACCAAACCGGGTGGCCAATTCCCCATACATCTCCACCACCAATGTGTGGACAGTCACCCATCTTATCACCCCCAAAGCTGCCTTCCTTTGGAAATTAGGCTCACCTCACCCCTGCCTTTCTATAAAAAGCTTCTTCTGGTCCAGCCCCAGATGATCTTTTGTCAGGAAGTCTTCTGAGTCAGTCATAACTTGGTCGTTCCTGGTTGGATGAGTTTGGGGATGAGTTACAAAAGACTTGGGTTTAAAGACTTCTTCTGACACCAGCTATGTGACCTTGGGCAACTTATTTAATATCTCTGGGCTACTGTTTCCCCATCTGTAAAATGGGGCTAATCATCCCTATAATGCCTACCTCACCAGGTTGTTGTGGGGCACAAAGGAGGTCATGTTTTATATATCACGTTGCAGAAGCTCCAAGGGAATGCTGGCTGTTGTTACTATCAGACTTGCCTGAGAATTATCTTAAACTGACAGGTCACCCCCAATTTGCTCCAGTCCACCAGGAAACCAGGCCAGCTCAGCCCCCAGGGCCTCTCCAAGACCAGAGCCAAACCCTGAAATCCTCTCTTTCACCATCCTCATGAGCATCCTCTGGCCTAAGCCAGGTCATCATCAGAAAGGGCTTCAGAATCAGGAAAGTGACGCTTAGTGAGGCATGAGCCTTAAGGATTCACTGGGCCAGGAAACCAAGCAAGGCAGCCCCTTTTTCCCCTTTCTGTCTACTCCCATCTCAGGCAACCCAATGTTCTCCCATCCCTTCCAGAAGGAAACACTCTGAAAAGAACTAGTCTCTCTATTAGTTTAGTGTGTCAGCCATGCCTCCACACCCTTCTAGGAAGACATATTCATTAAAATAGGGTTGACAGAGCCAAGGAAGTTTGAGATAGCCGGCCAAGGAAGATTGTTGGGAGGTGCGAGGGCTCTCCCGGGATCATTTTATACTCTATCTTTGTACAAAGCCATCCCTTTTGTACAAAAGCCTCTTTGTACAAAGCCAGATTTTGGGATACTTCTAGTGAACTTGAAGACAAGTATTATCATACACTGATCCAAACTTGGATTTGTGACACACAAGTGCCACATGGGAGGAAATGTTTTTCAAATACTATTTCTCCAGGGGTGAGGCGGCATAATGGATAGAGAGCCAGCCTGGGGGTCAGGAAGATCTGGAAGTCAGTTCAAGCCCTGCTTCTGACCCAAACTGGCTCCATAATTTCATTCTAACTTCTCAGAGTCCCAGGAAGCTCACACTGTCAAGGGGGTCTCGTATCCCAATGAAATCACAAGTCTAGTCTAAAAAAGGTGGGGATAAAATATGCAACCTCTTAGAATGACCAAGCTTGGCCCCAAAGAAGAGATAAGAAAGGGCCGCTCCCCCTCCCTACATGGGGATGAAGGACTATAGGTATGAACCGTTGATATAATAAGAGTAGTAATAATAGCTAACCTTTATATAGGGCTTCAGGGCTTGCAAAACACTTTACATATATTGATAAGTTTGTTGAACTGTCGGGTTTTTTTTCTCTTTTTTATTCTTTGTTATAAGGGATTGTTCATTAGGAAGGGGAGGAGAAGAGATCCACTGGGAAATAGAGGTGACAAAAAATAAAAAGATACAATTCACTTTAAATATAATAACTCTTTATTTTCTACTTTTTAGTTGAGTCTTCAGAGTGCTAGACTTGGGATCAGGAAAAAAGGGATTTAAGTCCTATCTCTGACACTCACTGGCTCTGTGATAATGGGTATCTGTGATCTCTGGGACTCAGTTTCCTCATCTGTAAAATGAAATTGAACTGGATCATCCCTAAGGTCCTTTCCTATGCTAAACCTAGTGCTAGGGACTCTCTCAAGAATGGACCGAAGAAAGAGAAGCAATCCTCATGATTTGGCATATCTTCCAATTAAAAGGAAGAAAAAGGTGAGTGAATGGAAATTCCACCTAAAAGAATGTTGGAACATATGGGTCCTTTTAGACAGAAGAGAAGCATTTTCTTAAGGAACAGCTTTTGAGTATTGACGGAGAGAACTCATACTGTTTTTACATCACTCCTTCAAGAGAGAGAGTTAGTGATCCTCATGCTGAACTGGAAACCAGAAAGAACTGGGCTCAGATCGTGCCTCTGATGCTTATAGGATCATGGGCAAGTCACTTGCCTTCTGAATCTCAGACAACTCTCCAAGACTTTAAGCCCTAGACCATCTTAGAGGCAATTAGGTGGCACAGTGGATAGAGTGCCGGACCTGGAGTTACGGATGATGCCTGCCTCAGACACTTACTAGCTGTGTGACCCTGGGCAAGTCGCTTAAACAGGATGTGCCTCAGTTTCCTCATTTGTAAAACAGGGATAATAATAGTCCCTACTTCCCAGGATTATTGTGAAGATAAAACGAGGTAAGATTTGTAAAGCACCTTGCAAACCTTAAAACACTATGTAAATATTAGTTGGACCAGTTGAGATCTTTGTCATGGGAAGAAAAATCATAGGTCCCTAAAGTATAAGAGAGGCAGTCTGGCATAACGAAAAGCACACCAGACCCGGAGTCAGGAGAGCTGGGTTAGCCAGTTGCGGCACTAACCTGAGCAAGACTTTACCTCTCTGGATTCCGGCTGCTTCATGCAGAAGATGAGGAGATTAAGTGGACTAGAGGATCTCTATGCTCCCTTTGAGAGGTCAAAGTTTAGAAGAGAAATTCCACAATTGTTCATCAATCTAGCTGTCTCATTATTGCTTCATGACTATCCTAAGCCAAGAAAACTAGAAGCTTGACCTAAATTGAGTTGGGTGCTTTAAAAGATGACCTAGAATCATCTTGGAAAAGCCATATCTTTGGGATGCTTTTGAAGGAATGTTTTGAAAACTTGAAATTCTTATTCCAGATTCAGTCCTGGCTGGAAGGCCAGGGCTAATCTGGATTACTGCCTATAGTCCTTCCAGTATGAGAATTCCCTGTCTCCTCTCAGCTGTCTTCTTTTTCTTCCTTCTCTTCTCTCTCTACCCTTTTGATTAAATAACCAGTTGTGGTCAGTGAAAAGACTGTTGTCTTAAGAATCAAAAGGTTTGTGACCTTGAGCAAGTCACTGAGGCCCTCTGAGCCTCAGTTTCCTCATTTGTAAAAAGAAATCAGGCCCCTGGAGATATAAATCTACAATCCTTTTTGCATTTCATTAAGTAACAACACATCTTGGACACATCATTATATGTTCATAGAGGGGATCTAGGCAAAAGGTTATGAGAGAGGGGTTCCAAGCACTTTATCAGGATTTACACAATGCTTGGAAGATTAAACATCTTGCCCTGTTTGAATTTTTACCTTCCAATTTAAGGTTCACTCATTGAAAAGCACACCAAATATTAAATATACTGTTGGATTTGGGCAATCTATTGATGACTTTTGATGACCCATTTTTTTTACTCTTTCTTTTTTATTCTTCATTCTGAGGGATGACCTCTTGGTTGAGGAGGAGGAGGAAGCATACATGAGGAAATGGAGGTGATGTGAAAAACAAAAGATATCAATGAAAAATTTAAGTTTACTTAACCTTCAAGGCAAAAACAAAATTGGCAGAACAGTGGCCTTGTAGTGAAACTCAACTCCAAACTCCAAAAATCCTGTACCATCTTATTAGAAGAAACAGAAATGACCAAAAGCAGTCTGGGGTGGGCGTTTGGGAAGGGAGGAGAACGTCAGACCGGCACGTGATCAGAAGTTGGAA
>NW_020954618.1:1112918-1114638 GCF_900497805.2 Vombatus ursinus
GACATGAGACTCTGAGACCTCGCCCTGGTGTGCCAAAGTTGATGGAGAGAGCAGCAAGCTCAGACTTGGAGTCAGCCAGCCAGTCATCTGGACCTGTCCTGAAGACAGCCCACTGAGCTGGGGTCCCCACACATATGCATATACTCTGCCTGTCGTAGTCTGGTCTCTCCAAATACTGTCAGAAAGGAACCCTCTTTGTCATTTGTCAGAGGAAAGTTAGCCCGCCCTCCCTTCCACCACCACCACCACCACCCCTCTGACTCCTTAGTTAAGTAAGATGACCAGACAACTTCCGACGATTCCTGAACAGACAGCTACAGGTCCGAGCCCGTGTGGTACAACTGAGGTCCAAGCTGGCAAAGAAGGACCTGCCTTGTCAGATGTCCCTTGGCCCGAACTTCAACCAAGAAACAGAGTGGGCCACGCACCCACCCACCCACCACAGAAGTCCTGTTCCCTAAAATAAACCAGAACCTCCGTGGAGTGTGTTTCCCAGTCTGCGTGATTTGTGAATAAAGAGAAAAGAGTAGACATAGAAAGGAGAAGGTAGGAGGGAAGAAAATGTGCTAAACATTGTCATTCATCACTCACACAAATAGCAACTCCCCAAAGAATTTTGCAGTCTTGTTCTCTCTTCTTTCCTTCCTTTCATTTTCCCTGCCTTTCCTTCTTTCCCTCCTTTCCTTTTCTTCCTCTTTCTTTCGTTCCTGTTCCTTCCTTTGCTTCCCTTTCCTTCCTTTCTTTTCTCTTTCTTTCCTTCCTTCTTTCTTTCTTTCCCTGCAAACACCCGATCCCTGTGCTCTCCCTACTTGTCAGTGAACTTGTGGTCAGGAACCCCAGTGAACCCGGAAAACTGCCCTCCTGGCATCACGGGCTCCCTGGATACCAGCTTCCCTAAAGTTGGAGTCGCATGCTGACGGGCAGAAACCCGGGGCGCCCACAGATCTCCAGCCTGCAACAGCACCAGCCAAAGTTCCCAGAGCTCGCCGTCCCTTCCACGAGGTTTCTGTTTGACAGACTCACTCTCGGAGCCCGCACGCGGCCGGTTACAGGCAAGGACGCCCCTCCGTCACAAAGGGGTCAGGAGAAGGCAGGAGAGCCCAGAACACACCAGGGAGGAGGGAAGGAAGAAGGAGGGAGGAAGAGGAGAAGGAGGGAGGAAGAGGAGAAAGAGGGAGGGCGGAATTCAGAGGGCTCACCAATGGTGAAGCTGTAGCCATCGATGCTAAAAGTAGCGCTCCGGCACTTCTTGAACCCTTCCTTCCTGCTGCTCCCCTCCGTCATGGCTCGGCCAGTCCGGGCTCGCCCTCTGCCCTTTCCGCGGAGCGGCGGCTGCAGCGGCCCGAGGGCTCGGGTCCCGGACAGGGCTCAGCGGCGCAGGGAAGCCGGGCCGGGGCAGCGCTGGCCAGCAGCTCTGACCTGGCGCATCGTCCGCTCCGGGAGAGGCGGTGGCAGGGGCAGCGGCAGCAGCAGCCTCAGCAGCGGCAGCGGCGCAGCGACCAGCCCAACCCCACACACCTAGAGCGCAGCCAGCAGCGCCCCCGCGGCACAACCCAGCGCAGCGCAGCGCCGCCAGCAGCACCTCCGCGGCACAACCCAGCGCAGGGCAGCGCCGCCAGCAGCGCAGCCAGCAGCGCCCCCGCGGCACAACCCAGCGCAGCGCAGCGCCGCCGGCAGCGCCCCCGCGGCACAACCCAGCGCAGCGCAGCGCCGCCGGCAG
>NW_020954618.1:1114738-1131771 GCF_900497805.2 Vombatus ursinus
GCAGGCTAAGTGGCAGCCGCCGCTCCGCGGATCGTCCCAGCGCAGCGCAGCGCCGCCGGCAGCGCCGCCAGCAGCGCCTTCCAGTTCTAAATCTGTGTTCCAAAGTCCACCTCCACTGCTTACTACCTGTGGGCAAGTCACTTTATTCTTCCTGGGCCTCAGTTTCCTCATCTGTAAAATGAGGAAATGGGATTTCTACCCTCTAAGTCCCTTGCAAGCTCTATCCTCCCTTGACACCACCACCACTCTGCCCTCCAGCCTCTGCCTCCTCTTTGTATACAGTATGGGGCTGGCTGTCCACACTTAATTCAAGTGGGTTTTGTAACTGGCAGTGGGTGGAAAGGGGAAATGCAAGGCTATGCCGCTGGTCAGTCAGGGATGTCCCCCTGAAAAGCACATCAATTGATGGGAAGTCAGTCCCAAACTGGTGCAGTTCAGAGAAGCTGAGCAAGTTTACTGCAAACAAAAGTAGCGGCTTAGCCACTTGCAGGGAAAATGCCATGTCCCACCCTCCCTCAGCAGCTGACACCTTAAACAGCCTGAAACCAGGCTAATCTTCCCACTTGTAAATACCCTGGAAGTTCTAATCCTCTAGGATGGTGGCTGAACTGAAATGTACATGTGATATTCACAAAAGAAGTCCCCGAACCTTAGAGGCCAGCTGAGTTCTTTTGGTGAAATAAAAAGGCATAGTAGTTAAAAGAGACAAGGACAAGGAGTCAGAAGGATCTGGATTCAAATCTTGGCCCTGTCACTAACAAACTGCAGTTTTGCACAAGTCACCACCTTTTTCCTCATTTGTAAAATGGGAATAATAACAACTCCCTTTTCTATAGTACTTTAAGATTTCTGATGGGTTTTAAAGTATTACTACCGCTGTAACTGAGGCTTGAAGACATTGTGACTTGCCTAAGTCACACAGCCAGGCAAGGTCAGAGCTGGGATCTGAATCCTTGTCTCTCCTGACTGGACACTCAGCACTCTACCCCTACAACCTACCGCCTTACCTGTCTCAAAGGATCAGACAACATAACACCCATGACCTTTTTTTGGTCATCTATTAAGGGCTATGTAAATGTAAGGACAGGATCATGGGATCTGGACCGAGGAGGTCAATGCAACAACCTTACAGAAGAGGCAGCCCTGTAGAGAAAAAGGATCTCTGCCTGGAAGAATTGTGTTTAAATCCTGGTTTAGCAAATTGGCCTGGAAGTCACTATACCTTTGTGGGGCTTAGTCAATGAGTCAACAAGCATTTATTAAATGCCTACTATATGCTAGGCACTGTGCTAAGTACTGTGGATACAAAGACAGGCTTTCAAGGAGCTCATAGGGGATTGGACTAGATGATTCTGAAGGTCCTAAGTCTATGATTCTATGATCCAGATGAAGAAACAGAGACCCATTGCATGGGAGTAACTTTTCGCAGTATTACTATTACTAGAATTCAGTTGTATCCAATATTGTTTAAAATGGGTGAGCTATCAGCCAAGGTTTGGAAAATGGTATACCTTGTTGTAATGGGATTTATAGCAAAGGAACTTTCCACGGAATTAATGAACCCACCAAAGCATAGTAAGAATAGAATGCTCTCAGCCCATATCAGTCTTACCCAAGATCCTAGATTTGGAGCTGGATGAGGGACCTTGGAGATGATCTGAATTTGGATTCAGAGGATCTGGAACCACCCCCACCCCACTCCACTTACTACCTGTATGGCCTTAGACAAATCACTTGGCCCTCAGTATCCTCATCTGTAAAATTAAAGATTTGAACTAAATGGCCTCAGGTTCCTTCCAGTACGAAATCTATCATATTATGATCAAGTTGGTTTTTTTTCAGACGAGGAAACTGAAACCTACAGAGGTTAAATGACTTAACCCAAAATCACAGATAATAAGGTAATAGGTGGAAATTGAATCTGGGTCCTCAATTCCAAATCTCACATGCTTTCTATTAAATCATGTTGCCTTCCTTATGTTAGGGCTACTGTAGCTCCAAACTGATTTGTTCTTGGGGCTCCCAACATGCATCATCTATAGAAGCAGCCATGAAAAGTGGTGAAACAAAGGCTGGGCTTTGGGTCGGAACACCTAGGCTCAAGTCTCAATGCTGGGTGACCACTGGAAAATTACTCCTTTTTCTCACCTGTAAAATGAGGGCTAGACTCAATAATCTTTTAAGGGCTCTCCCAGATGGAACATTCTGTGATAGACACTGGGAGAAAGTTTCTTCCGTGTGTCAACACTTTCAGCCCTCATTGACTTGAGATGGAAAAAGAATAAATATTACTCATGTAGCCAGTTTTCAGTAAACATTCAAAGCACCTTATGTTATCACCCACCTCTGACACATATTATCTGAGTGATTTGGAGCAAATCACTTTACCTGTTTCCTCATCTGTAAAATGAGGAGGCTGGGCAAGAAAGGGAATCTTCGGAGGCCCCTTCCAGCTTAGCCTACAATCTAAATCCCAGCTCTGATGCTCAGTAGCTATGTGATCTTGGCCAACTCACTTTACCTCCTTGGGCCTCAGTGCCTTAATCTGTAAAACAGAGAGGATGGAGTAGTTGATGACTTCTTAGGTCCCTTCCAGCTCTGGATAAGTGATCCTGTGATCTTAGGTAGACAGGAAGAAGGGCACAGGAGAGCTCCCAAAACAATGTGTTATAAGAAAATGTAAGGGCAGCTAGATGGCACAGTGGGTAGAGCATGGGCCCTGGAGTCAGGGGAACCTGTGTTCAAATCTGGCCTCGGATACATAACACTCACTAACTGTGTGACCCTGGGCAAGTCACTTAAACCCTTTGCCTAGCCCTCCAAAAAATGTAAAAAAAGGAAGAGGTAATTAGCATTTGAAGTTAAGTTTGGGGCAACTAGAGGGGCCAGGCCTGGAGTCAGGAAAACTCATCTTTATGAGTTCAAATCTGGCCTATGTGAAGCTGGTCAAGTAACTTAACTCTGTTTGCCTCAGTTTCCTCAGCTGGAGAAGGAAATGGCAAAGTACTTCAAGAAAATCCCACATGGGGTCATGAAGTGTTAGACATGACAGAAAAACAAAAGAACAGGTTGAATTTGCCAAGTGTTTAACATACAGGATTTCATTTGAACCTCACAATATCCCCTGTGTGGTCAAAGGATATGAACAGGCAGTTTTCAGATGAAGAAATTAAAACTATCTATAATCATATGAAAAAATGCTCTAAATCACTATTGATTAGAGAAATGCAAATCAAAACAACTCTAAAGTTCCACCTATCCAATTGGCTAATATGACAAAAAGAAAAATGATAAATGTTGGAGAAGATGTGGGAAAATTGGAACACTAATGCATTGTTGGTGGAGTTGTGAACTGATCCAACCATTCTGGAGAGCAATTTGGAACTATGCCCAAAAGGCTATAAAACTGTGCATACCCTTTGATCCAGCAATACCACTACTAGTTCTGTATCCCAAAGAGATAATATCATAAAAAAGGGGAAAGGACACACATGTACAAAATTAATTGTAGCAGTTCTTTTTGTGGTGGCAAAGAATTAGAAATTGAGGAGATGCCCATTAATTGGGGAATGGCTGAACAAGTTGTTATATATGAATGTAATGTAATGCTATTGTTCCATAAGAAATAATTTCAGGGTAAGCAGAATGATTTCAGAAAAACCTGGAAAGACTTACATGAACTGATGCTGAGTGAAATGAGCAGAACCAGAACATTGTACACAGTAACAGCCACATTGTGTGATGACTGACTTTGATAGATGTGGTTCTTCTCAGCAATGCAAGGATCTAAGACATCTCCAAAAGTCTCATGATGGGAAATGCTATCCATATCAAGAGAAAGAACTATGGAGCTTGAATGCAGATCGAAGCATACTATTTGTTCTTTTCTTTTTTTTTTTTTGTTTTATCTTTCTTGTGGTTTTTCCCTTTGATTCTGATTCTTCTTTCACAACATGACTAATGTGAAAATATGTTAAATATGATTGTACATATAAGCTATGCATATATAGCCCATATATGTGTATATATATATATGTATATATTGTACATATAGGTTATATATAGGATTGCTTGCTGTCTTTGGGAGAGTGGAAGGGAGGGAGGGAGGGAGAAGAAATCTGGAACTAAAAATTTTATAAAAGTGAATGTTGAAAACTATATTTACATGTAATTGGAAGAAATAAAATGCTATTAATTGAAGGAAAAACAATATCCCCTGTGAAGTAAGGTACTTCAGGTGTTCTTGTCCCCATTTTACAGATAAGAAAACAGAAACTGAAAGATTAAGTGGCTTGCCCATAGTCACATAGCTAATGTCAGAAGCAGGATTCCAACTTAGTTCTCCCCAGCTCTGTGTACAACACTATCCGCTGCATTGTCTCTCTCAAATTACTTTCTATCTACCCTGTATACAATCTATCTTGTACGTACTTAGTTATTTGAATGTCTCCTCCAGGAGAATGTGAGCTCCTTGAAGGTAGAGACCCTGTTTTTGTCTTTCTTTGTATTCCCAAACCTTAGCACAGCGCTTGGAACATAGTAAATGTTTAATGCTTGTTGACTGAATAACTGATTGCCTGACTGACTATCTCACTTTGGTATGGGTGGATCATGGAAGGCTTCATGGGGGAGATGAAACCTGAGGTGGACCTTGAAGTAAAGAAGAATTCCAATGGATTGAGATGAAAAAGGAATGCACCATCAGAGAACAGTTACTAGTCCTGTTTGGCTACAACATGGAGTATGTGAAGGGGAGAGGTGCAAGGGATAGATCTGAGCATTGTTGTGGAGGGTCTCAGATACTAAGACATTAGCATTTTCCCTCAGGGACAGTAGGGAGCCGTTGAAGGATTTTGAGCAGAGGAGTGACAAGGCCAGTATAAGGAAGACCATTTTGGCAGCTAATTGAAGGAGTGCAAAGGATGGAAAGAAGAGGAGGGGAGAGAATAGATACAGGGAGATTCTTTAGGAAGCTACAGAAATAATTGAGGGGATGCCCATCAATTGAGAAATGGTTAAATAAGTTGTGGTATAGAAACCTACAGAAATAGTCCAAGCAGAAGTGATAAGAACTTGGATGAGGACGGCGAAGAGGAGGATGATCTTGAAGACGTCATGGGGTAGGAAGAGAAAGAACAGACAGTTGTCCAGCTGTGAGTCCTGCCTGCCTCAAATGGGAGCTAGGACGAAAGTGCTTGGTAAAACACTATGAATACGAGATCATAGAGCTAAGACTTGAGCCTTGGTCTTCTGCCTGTGTGCCCATCACTTGTCCCCCCAGTCTACACTACAAGCCACACACCAAAAAAAAGGAAGGAACTGGCATTAGAAACCCGAAAATCCTCAGTCTCCAGGCTCCTATTTAGAACATGGAGAAAATGCAGCTCTTAACATGATTGAAAAGGCTCTTTATAAATGAAAGTGTGGAATTAAAACTAGGCAGATAATCACCCCCAGTAGAAAGCTTTTTTTTCTGAAGTACAATCTATAATAATAACAATAACAGTAGAGTAATTTAACTGCCCCCTAAAGAATGGTAGAAAATAACTTCCCTGAAAAAGTTACAGCTGTTTTCAGCTGTATACTGCTCTGCTCATACTGTTCCTCTCCAGAATCATTCTCCCTGCCCTTCTTCCCCTCCTTCCCCTTCTCTCTCACTTCCCATCCCCCTTTTCTCTCCCTCCTTTTCTCCTCTCTCCTCTCTCTCTCTCTCTCTCTCTCTCTCCCCCTTCCCTCCCCTGCTCTCCCTCTTCCTTTCCCCCACTCCCACCCTCCCTCTCTCTTTAGATATCACACACCTACAGATTGGCTAAGTGTGCTACCTCAAAGGGAACAGCTCTCCCAAACTTCCCCCTTCCCCCAAGAATAGCTGAATTGCTGTTTCTACAAAAAGTTGCCAAGTTCTAGGTCAAGAACAAGACAAAACAAGAAAGTTCCCCTTAATTGAAAATGTGAAGCTAAAGGGAGCCAGTCACTCCAGAGGCTGGGTGCCAGTGACTGGGTCTGGCCCGACTGGCCATGGATGGCATACCTGTCTAGGAGAAACCCCTTCCAGCACCATCCTCCTTTTTTTCAAAATACTATTTGAAATGAAGTTATCACTTTAAATGTGACATTGTTGAGATGCATTAGCCATGTCGATGAATTTTCACAATGAAGGTCATGACTAATATGGAAAAATGTTTTACACGATTGCACAAATTGCTTCCTGTCTTAGGGAGGAGGGAGGGGAAGGAGGGAGGGAGAAAAATTTGGAATTCAAAATCTTATTTAAAAAATGTTAACAGCAACTTATCACATGAATAATACACTATGACCAGGTAGGATTTATACCAGGAATGTAGGGCTGGTTCAATATTAGGAAAACTATCAGCATAATTGATCATATCCACACCAAAACTAACAGAAACCACATGATCACCTCAATAGATGCAGAAAAAACTTTTGACAAAATACAACACCTATTCCTATTAAAAAACACTAGAGAACATAGGAATAAATTGAATCTTCCTTAAAATAATAAATAGCACCTATCTAAAACCTTCAGCAAGCATCATATGTAATGGGGACAAGCTAGAAGCATTTCCAACAAGGCCATGGGTGAAACAAGGATGTCCGTTATCACCACTGTTGTTCAATATCATACTGGAAACATTAGCTTTAGCAGTAAGAGAAGAAAAAGACACTGAAGGTATTAGAATAGGCAAAGAAGAAACAAAGCTATCACTCTTTGCAGATGTTATGATGTTACACTTAGAGAATCCTAGAGAATCAAGTAAAAAACTACTTGAAATAATAAACAACTTTAGCAAAGTTGCAGACTAAAATAAAGTCACATAAATCATTGGCATTTCTATATATTATCAACAAAGCCCAACAGCAAGAGATAGAAAGAGAAATTCCATTTAAACTTACTGTAGACATTGTAAAATATTTAGGAGTCTACCACCCAAAACAAATCCCGGAACTCTATGAACACAATTATAAATCATTTTTCACACAAATAAAGTCAGATCTAAATAATTGGAAAAACATCAGTTGCTCATGGGTAGTCCAAGCTAATATAATAAAAATGACAATTCTACTTAAGCTAATTTACTTATTCAGTGCCATGCCAATCAAACTACCAAAAAATTATTTTATAGAGTTAGAAAAAATAATAACAAGATTTATTTGGAAGAACAAAAGGTCCAGAATATCAAGGGAACTAATGAAAAGAAATGTAGGGGAAGGTGGCCTAGCCATTCCAGATCTTACATTGTATTAAAAAGCAGCAATCATCAAAACTGCTTGGTACTGGCTAAGAAATAGAGTGGTGGATCGGTGGAATAGGTTAAATATGCAAGACACAGTAGTAAATCACTATAGCAATCTTTTATTTGATAAACCCAAAGACCCCAGCTTCTGGGATAAGAACCCACTCTTTGAAAAAAACTGCTGGGAAAACCGGAAGAGTATGGCAGAAACTAGGCATAGACCAAAATCTCACACCATATACCAAAATAAAGTCAAAATGGTTACAAGATTTAGATATAAAGTCTGATACTATAAGCAAACTGGGAGAGCAAGGAATAGTTTGCCTGTCAGATCTATGGAGAACAGAAGAATTCATGACCAAACAGGAGATAGAGAACATTACAAAAAGCAAAATGGATAACTTTGGTTACATTAAATTGAAAAGTTTTTGCACAGACAAAGCCAATGCAACCAACATTAGATGGAAAGTAGAAAATTGGGAAAGAATTTTTACCACCAGTCTCTCTGATAAGGGCATCATCTCTAAAATATACAGAGAATTAAGTCAAATCTATAATAATACAAGTCATTCCCCAATTGATAAATGGTCAAAGGATATGAACAGGCAGTTCTCAGATGAAGAAATTAAAGCCATCTATAGTCATATGAAAAAATGCTCTAAATCACTATTGATTAGAGAAATGCAAATCAAAACAACTCTGAGGTACCACATCACATGTATCAAATTGGTCAATATGACAAAACAGGAAGATGATAAATGTTGGAGAAGATGTGGGAAAATTGGAACACTAATGCATTGGTGGTGGAGTTGTGAAATGATCCAGCCATTTTGGAGAGCATTTTGGAACTATGCTCAAAGTACAATAAAAATGTGCATACCCTTTGACCCAGCAATAGCACTTCTAGGTCTGTATTCCAAAGAGATCATACAAATGGGAAAAGGACCCACATGTACACAAATATTTAGAGCAGCTCTTTCTGTGGTGGCAAAGAATTGGAAATTGAGAGGATGCCCATCCATTGGGGAATGGTTGAGCAAGTTGTGGTATATGCATGTAATGGAATACTATGTGCTATAAGAAATGATGAACAGGCTGACTTCAGAAACACCTGGAAAGACTTGTATGGTCTGATGCTGAGTGAAGTGAGCAGAACCAGGAGAACATTGTACACAATAACAGCCACGTTGTGTGATGACTAATATTGATAAACTTAACCCTTCCCAGCAATACAAGGATCTAAGACATCTCCAAAGGCGTTGTGATGGAAAATGCTATCCACATCCAAAGAAAGAGCTATGGAAGTTGAATTGCAATTTTTTTTTCTCTTCCATTGAGTTTTGTTTCCTCTTTCTGGTGGTTCCTCCTATTGGTTCTAATTCTTACTTACAACATCACTAATGTGAAAATATGTTTAATAGGAATGTATATGTATAGCCTATATCAGATTGTGTGCCATCTTGGGGAGGGTGGTGGGGAGGAAGGGGGTGAAAAATTTTAAACTCAAAAGCATATGGAAGTGATTGTTGATAAATCAAAATAAATTAATAAAAAAATTTTTAAATGTTACAAACTGTCTTTACATGTAATTGAAAAAATAAAATACCACTTAAAAAAAACAATAAAAATCATGATCCTCTGCCACTTCCTACCTATATGACCTTGACCAAGTCATCTTTCTTTGCCTCCATTTTCTCCTCTGCAAAATAAGGGGGTTTCAACCTAATGGCAAAGTTGATAAAAAAAAAAGGAAAATGTCTGATGCTGGAAGGGCTGTGGGGAAATACACACAGGAATGCACTGTGATGGAGCTTTGTATTGGTCCAACCATTCTGGGGAACAATTTGGGACCATGACCCCAAAGCTATTAAACTGCGTATACCCTCAGACCCAACAATGCTGCTACTAGGTCTACACTCCCAAAGAGATCAAAAAAGTGGCATTGGAACCTAGATCTTCAAGACTCCATGTCTATGATCACACCAAAATGTCTTTTAGTGAGCTACTCTGACTTCATCTTAAATGGAGAAGATAATATAAACCTTGTTATAACCAGACTCCTTAGTGCACAGATCTAGACACCTCAGGAGAAAAATTCATTGTCTCATACCCCTAAAAAATGCACTGCAACAAATATTTATTAAGAATCTACTATATTGCAGCCATTGTTCTAGGCATTATGCCTTCCACACTTCGCTCAGAATCCTTCTCTTCCTTTAAGAAACAGCGCAATTAGGGTCCCACCTTCTGCCTTTCCTGATCTCCCCATAATGGCCAGTGCTCCTCCATCCCCAACTACCTTGTGTTTAATTCCATTTAATGTTTGCATTTTTCTCGCTTTATATTTATGTTCTATATACAAACATATGTACTTGTTCTTCCAGTAGAATGGAGGTTCCTTGGGAGTAGGGAATGTTTCAGTTTTGTCTTTGCGTCCCCAGCACCTAGACCAGTGCTTGGCACACAGGAGGGGGTTAATAAAAGCTTATTGATTGTTTGATACGTATAAGAATACTCTGGCAGAAACACAAAAAATCAAAGATGAATGCTGAGAAAGAACACACATAGTCCCAAAGAAAAGATACATTAAAACACCTCCCCCCTACTCCTTTGCAGAAGTGAGGGGCCAGAGGTGTGGAAAATTACATATTGTGGTCAGATTTTCTTAATGTATTCATTGGTTTTACTGAATATTATTCTCCTTTCAAAAGAAAAATTTTGTTATGAAGGATGGCTCTCTGGGAAAGGAAAGGATACCTAAGGAAATACAGGCTGTGTAAAAACAAAAGATATCAATAAAAATAGCTTTAAAAAATACACTGAGAGAAGAAAATGAAAGATAAGCCCAAAGAAAAGGGCCAGGCCAAGTACTCTGAGACCTTTGAGGAGGGACATCAGATCATTTTCACCTGAGGGGAAGAAAGCTGGGAAGGCTTCCAGAAGGAGGTATCAGCTAGGATGAGCCTTGAAGAAGGGATGGACTTCGACAGAGAGTGGTGGTTGTAGAAGATTGGGTAGGAAGAGGGGAAAGTCCAAGCAGAAAAGACCTGGGACAGTCCAGTCAGCCTATGGTTTAGTTCGTCCTGGGCCCAAGAACTGTCATCAAAGGCTTCCACCTCCGGCTCCATTTCCCTACAGATGTTTAAGTAGAAAGAGTAGGAAGGATAAAATCCTTTTTATTGCTATTTTCCTCATTTCTAGGAAAAGATGAATAAATCGTGCACCAAGTATTTTATCCAACATAAGAACAAAGCAGCTTTTCAGTTCTCAACATAAAAGTTTTTACTCAGCTCTCATATGAATGTCTTTCAAGCCTTCTAATTTGAGCAGACACCTACCAGCTGGGGATTTCCTAGGAACCTATGATGTTCTGAGATAGGAACCAGAGCTCTCCCAAGTGGCCCAAACAATATCAATAACACCCCCAGCTCCCCCAGCTGATTTAGCTCAATCAGATGGGAATCCACGTGGATAGACTTCTCTTCTTTCACCTCTAAACACCCATTGCCTTATGGCCACTTTCCAGCTAAGACGCCCCACCATCATCCTATCAGCAACTGTGATCTGGGATGTGAACAAACTAAAATAGGGACCACAAACAACTCAGTAGGACCCAGAAGCCGCCCAGTGAGGTGAATCTCACACATGACTCTATTTCCCATTTCCATGCCTTTGAACTAGTTGTTCCCTCCACCCACATGCCTGGAAAGCTCTCCAACCTCATTTCTTCCTCAGAGTCTCCCTCTTCTTTCAAATGCAGCCTGATCACCACCTTCTACATGAAGCCTTCCCTAACGCCCCAAAAATCCATGTCCTCCTTCCCCAACTATCTAGTATTTAGCAACTCTCTATTGATTCTCTTTAAATTTATCTGTTATCGCCTATCTACATTTTTGTCTCTTCTTCCCTACAAAGTAAGAGTTGTTTGTTTTTATGTTTTGTATTTATATCCCCCAGACCTAGCCTAGTACCTGGCACATAGTAGGCACTTTATGAAACAGTTTGAGAATTGAGAAAGACTTTATCCATAAGATGGGGCTTAAAGGAAGAGAGGGGCTCTGGAACATGGAGGTAAGAAGGGAACGCATGCAAGGATGGGGGTGAGCAGTACAAAAGCACAGAGATGTGAGGAACAAAAGGGGGGCCAGCTTGGCTGGGTCATAGAGTTTGGGATGAGGCGCAACATTCACTGAGACTGGAAATAGAGTTTGGGGACAGGCTGTATGGGGCTTTAAAAGTTAAACAGAGAAAGTTGTAGTTTTTCCTACAGGCAGCAGGGAACCACAAGTTGATGGAGTGAGGGAGTGACATGGTTAGATCTGGACTTAAGAAAAATGACTTTGGCAGCTGAGTGGATAACGGACCTTAGTGGTGAGGGACTTGAGGCCAGGGACATCAGTTAGGAGACTGTTGTCATAATCTAGGTGAGAAGCAATATGGAACTAGGCCCAAAGGGCGATAAACCTGGGCATACCCTTTGATCCAGCAATACCGCTGCCAGGTCTGCATCCCAAAGACATCCCCAAAAAAGGGAACAGGACATAGTTATACAAAAATATTTGTAGCAACTCTTTTTGTGGTGGCTAAGAAACTATGAATTTATGTTATAAACAACTTGCATTTCTTTTTAAGTATATAATAAATTCCGTGTACAACTTTGAAAGCTATCCTGTTTATCTGCATCTCCCTCTGGCGTTCCCTCAGTTCTCTTCTTCAAATTTTTGAAAAATGCTTCAATGACCCTCTTTTCATTCTTTTCTTTTTTTCCTTTTGGCAACCCTGCCCCCTTCTCCCACCACTGGAAAAAAAAGAGAGGAAGAAATCCTTGCAATAGATAGACATAATCAAACAAAACCAATTCCTACATTAGCTCTGTCTGAAAATGTCTTTCTGCACCTGAGTTCATCACTTGTCAGAAGGTAAGGGGCATGCTTCATCATTGATCCTTTTCAAATTGTGGTTGGTCATTGTATTGAGGGGAGTTCTTGAGTCTGAAGGGACTTTTACACCAGGGCACCCACTAAAGGTGTCTGAGTAAAAGAGGGAACTGTCAGACCTAAGCATTATGAGATTATTTTTGGCAATCAATTAGAAAGGAGGTCTGACCATAGCACACTATGGTTAAAAAATCATTCGTAGATTCCCACTGCCTCTAGGCCAAAATGTAAAGTCTGCACCTTAGCATTTCAAACCTTCATGATCCCGCTCTGGTCCTACCTTTCCAGATTTATTTCATATTCCTCCATTCTTTCATTGCCTTCCAGCCAAAATGGATGCCTTGTTATTCCCCAAATTCAGCATTCTGAACCCTACCTCCATGACTTTTTTAGAAATGTATTTCTTTTAACATTCTTTTTTTTTAATTTTGATTTCCAAATTCTCTCCCTCCCTCTTGTCCCTCCCCCACAATATGATCTCGATTATACATGTGAAGTCATGCAAGACATAGTTCTGTTAGCCATTTTACAAAAAAAAGGGCAAGAAAAACAAAGTGAAAATTGTGCTTCAGTTTGCACCGAGTTCATCAGTTCTCTCTCTGGAGGTAGATAGCATTTCTGTCATGAGTCCTTCGGAATTGTCTTGGATCATTGTATTTATTGATCAGAGTAGCTAAGTCTTCCATAGTTGATCATCATTGCAATATTGTTTTTACTGTGTACAATGATCTCCTGGTTCTATGCACTTCACTTTGCATTAGTTTATGCAGGTCTTACGATGTTTTTGTTCTGAAACCACCCCCCCTCATCATTTCTTATAGCACATTCCATCACAATCATAGGCCACATCTTGTTCAGTCACCCCCAATTGATGAGTATCTCCTCAATATCCAATTCTTTGCCACCAGAAAAAGAGCTGCTATAAATATTCTTGTACTTATAGGTCCTTTTCCATTTTTAAAAAATTTCTGGGGCAATTAGGTGATGCAGTAGATAGAGCACCAGCCCTGAAGTCAGGAGGATCTGAGTTCAAATCCAGCCTCAGACCAAACACTTGATGTTTACTAGCTGTGGGACCCTGGGCAAGTCACTTAACCCCAATTGCCTAAAAAAAAAAATTTCTTTGGTATACAGGTCTAGAATATTGCTGGGCCAAAGGGTATAAACAGTTTTATAGCCCTTTGGGCGTAGTTCCAAAATGTTTTCCAGAATGGTTGGATCAGTTCACAATTGTACCAACAGTTAATTAGTGTACCTGTTTTTCCTCATCCTCTCTAGCACTTGTAATTTCTGATAGGTATGAGGCAGTACTTCAGAGTTGTTTTAATTTGCATTTCTCTCATCATTAGTGATTTAGAGGATTTTGTCATGTGTCTATAGATGGCTTTGATATCTTCCTCTGAAAACTGCCTATTCATATTCCTTGATCATTTATCACTTATGGAATGGCTCTTATTTTTATAAATTTGACTTAGTTCCCCATACATCTGAGAGATAAGGTCTTTATCAGAGAAACTTGTAAAAATTTTTGATATTACTTCATTGTCTATGGCACCTTTTATCAAAATGTAGTTTCCATGACTATCTCTTTTAACTAGGTCTATTTTTACTTTCGCTTTGTCTGAAATCTTGATTGCTACTCCTGCCTTTTTTACTTCAGTTGAAGCATGATAAATTCTGCCCCAGCCCCTTATTCTAATGCTGTATGTGTCTTTCTGTTTTAAGTGTGTCTCTTTTAAACAATATATTGTTGGATTCTAGTTTCTAATTCATTCTGCTATCAGCTTCCATTTTATGGGTGAGCTAATCCCATTTATATTCAGTTATGGTTACTGTGTATTTCCCTCCATCTCATTTTCTTCTGTTTATCCTTCTCTTTCTGTCTTTTTATTCTGTCCCTCCTCAAAAACCTGTTTTGCTTCTGACCACTGCTTCCCTTAATCCACTTTTCTTTGATCCCATTTCTCTTATCCCCCTCCCCTCCTATTTCCCTGTTGGGTAAAATAGATTTCTATACCTCACTGAATATGTGCTTATAAACACAGAGAGAGAGAGAGAGGGAGAGAGAGAGAGATTGATTCTTCCCTCTCTGAACCAGTTCCAATGAGAGTGAGGTTCAAGCATTGCCCACCACCTCACCCATCTTCCCCCCCACTCTAAAAGTTCTTCCTTATGCACCTCTTTTATGTGAGAAATTTTTCCCATTCTACCTCACCCTTCCCCCTTCTCCCAGTGCGCCCCCTTTCTTGTCCCTCATTTTTTTTAGATTACCCCAACATAATTAACTCACATCCATGGTCTCTGTCTCTATAGACTCTGCCCTAATGATGAGAAGGAGCTTAGGAATTACATGTATCATATTCCCATATGGGAATGTAAATAGTTTAACCTTATTGAACCCCTTATGATTTTACTTTCATGTTTGTCTTTTTATGCTTCTCTTGAGTCTTATGTTTGAATGTCAAATTTTCTATTCAACTTTGGTCTTTTTATCAGAAATGCTTGAAAGTTCTCTTTTTCATTAAATATCTATTTTTCCCTTGAAGGATTATACTCAGTTTTACTGGGTTATTCTTGGTTATAATTCTAGCTCTTTTGCCTTCTGGAATATCATATCCCAAGCCCTCTGCACTTTAATGTAAAAGCTGCTAAATCTTGTGTTATTTTGACTGTGATATTTGAATTGTTTCTTTTTTTTTTATTAAAGAACACATTTAAAAATAATTTATTGTGCGCTTAACTTAGAAGCAGTTTTGTGGTATAGTAGGAAGCTAGGTGGAGCAATGGATAGAGTGCTGGGCCTGGAGTCAGGAAGATTCATCTTCTTGAGTTCAAACCTGGGCTCAGACACTTCTTACTAGCTGTGTGATCCTGAGCAAGTCATTTACCCCTGTTTGCCTCAGTTTCCCCATCTGTAAAATGAGCTGGAGCAGGAAAAGGCAAGCTAGTATCTTTTTCAAGAAAACTCTAAAAGAGATCAGGAAGAGTGAGGCAGGATTGAACAGCAGCAGCAGCAGCAACTACAACACTTGGTGCAGTGGATAGAGTACTGGGCATAGAGTCAGGAAGATAAAGATTTAAATTCAGCCTCAGATACTTACTAGCTGGTTGATCCTGTAGAGGCCATTTAACTGCTGCTTGCCTCAGCTTCCTCAGCCATAAACTAGGGAATATCATCTACCTCCCGGGATTATAGTGAGGATCAAATGAAATAACATTTATAAAGTGCTCAGCACAGGGTCTGGTGTATAGTGTCTCCTGTTTATTCTTCTCTTCTTCCCTTGCTTCCTTTCTTCCTTCCTTCTTTCCCTTTCTCCTTTCTTTCCTCTATCCTTCCTTCTTTCCCTTTTTCCTTTCTTTCCTCTATCCTTCCCTCTTTCCCTCTCTCCTTTCTTTCTTCTATCCTTCCTTCTTTTCCTTTCTCCTTTCTTTCCTCTATCCTTCCTTCTTTCCCTCTCTCCTTTCTTTCCTCTATCTTTCCTTCTTTCCCTTTCTCCGTCCCTTTCCCTCCCATCCTTCCTTCCTTTCTTTTCCCCTTTTTTCATTAATTTATTTTGATTTATCAACAATCACTTCCATATACTTTTCAGTTTAAAATTTTTCTCCCCCTTTCTCCCCACCACCCTCCCCAAGATGGCGCACAATCTGATATAGGCTACACATATACATTCCTATTAAACATATTTTCACATTAGTGATGTTGTTTTTTTTTTAGTTTTAGTTTTCAACATTTACTTCCACAAGATTTTGAGTTCCAAATTTCCACCCCTTCTCGCCCCACCCCCCACCCCAAGACAGCATGCATTCTGAATACCCCTTCCCTAGTCTGCTTTCCCTGCTATCTCTCCCCCCTTCCCCTTCTATTTTCCTGTAGGGCAGGATAGCTTTCTGTATCCCATTTCCTGTATTTCTTATTTTCCAGTTGCATGTGAAAACATTTTTTTGAAACATGTGTTTTTAAAACTTTGGGTTCCAAATTTTCCCCCTTCCTCTCTCCCCACCCACCCTCATTGAAAAGGCAAGCAACTCAATATAGGCTATACATGTGCAGTTATGCAAAACACTTCCATAGTAGACATGCGGTGAAAAACTAACTCTATTTCCCTTAATCCTATCCCACCCCCCCATTTATTCTATTCTTTCTTTTGACCCTGTCCCTCCCCAGAAGCATTTGTTTCTGATTACCCCCTTATACAATCTGCCCTACTCTCTATCATCCCCCTACTCTCTTGTCCCCTTCCCCTCCTCTTTTCCTGTGGGGTAAGACAGATTTCCATGCCCAATTGAGTGTGTATGTTATTCCCTCCTTAAGTCAAATCCTATGAGAATAAGATTCACTCATTCCCTCTCACCTTCCCCCAGTTCCCCTCCACTGTAAGAGCCTTTTCTTTTCTGTTTTTTTGTGAGATAATTTACCCCATTTTGCCTTTCCCTTTCTCCTTCTCCTAGTATAATCCTCTCTCACCCCTTAATTTTATTCTCCAGATATGACCCTTTCATCTTCAACTCACCCTGTTCCCTATGTCTATCTATCTATCTATCTATCTATATACATACATATAATTTTTTCCCTCCAACTACCCTAATACTGACAAAGGTCTCATGAGTTACAAATGTCATCTTTCCATGCAGGAATGTAAACAGTTCAACCTTAATAAGTCTCTTATGATTTCTCTTTCCTGTTTACCTCTTCACGTTCCACTTGAGTCTTGTATTGGAAAGTCAAATTTTCTATTCAGCTCTGGTCTTTTCATCAAGAATGCTTGAAAGTCCTCTATTTCACTGAATGACCATTTTTCCCCTGAAGAATTATACTCAGTTTTGCTGGGTAGGTGATTCT
>NW_020954618.1:1132171-1146666 GCF_900497805.2 Vombatus ursinus
TTTTCATGATTTTCTTGCATCACTCTCATTTCTCTTCCCAGTTTTTCTTCTACTTCTCTTACTTGCTTCTCAAAATCCCTTTTGAGCTCTTCCAAGGCCTGGGACTGATTCATATTTTTCTTGGAAGTTTTGGATGTAGGAGCTTTGACTTTGTTTTCCTCTTCTGGTTGTATGTGTTGATCTTCTTTGTCACCAAAGTAAGATAATATAGTCTGACTCTTTTTGCGCTGCTTGCTCATGATCCCAACCAATTGCTTGAGTCTTACCAATTGCTTGAGTCTTAATCTCTTTGTTAAGGTAAGAGTCTGTTTCCAATGTGGAGAATGTACTGTCCCAAGCTTTGGGGGTTTGTACAGCTATTTTCAGAGATACTTCTAGGGACCTGAAAAGTGTCAGTTCTTCCAAGGTGGTATGATAAGGGGCAAGGTGTTTCCTCTCCACCACCACAACAAGCTCCACCATGCCAGCACTCTTCTCGCCCCAGGACCACCCCTCAGAACTGTGACCCAGATCCAAGCATGGGCAAAGCAAGAGATTCCTGCCTCAGCTCTGGCAAAGAGATCCTTGTAATCCCCCTCTGATCAGTCACTTGATTCCCCCTCAGTCTGTGGGCCAGAAACTCAGAAGGCAGCCCCTGCCCTCAGGGTGACTGAGATCTAGCTTCTTCTCTCACCGCAGTCACAGACTTTTCCCACTGACCTTCTAAGTTGTCTTTGTCATTTGTGGGTTGAGAAGTCTGGAAACCACCACAGCTGCCCATGCTTCAGTCCTCTGAAGCCTGCTCCAGGGTCGCTGCGGCCTGCACCAAACTGCGCTCCTCTCCCAGCCCGGCGCAATATGCCTTTACGATCAGCCATCCAGGTTGTCTTGGGCTGGAAGTTTGTTTTACTCTGGTTTTTTGTGGGTTCTGTTGCTTTAGAATTTGTTTACAGCCATTTTTATAGGTATTTGGAGGGGTTTGGGGGAGAGCTCTAGCAAGTCACTGCTTTCCCTCTGCCATCTTGGCTCCACCCCCCCCTTCTTTCTGAATTGTTTCTTTCTGAATACTTGCAATACCTTCTCTTTGACCTGAGAGCTCTGGAACTTGGCTACAATATTCCCAGGAGTTTTCATTTGGGAATATCTTTCAGGAGGTGATTGGTGGATTCTTTCAATTTCTATTTTACCTTCTGGATCTTATATATCAAAACAATTTTCCTTTATAATTTCTTGAAATGTGATGGCTAGGCTTTTTTATCATGGTTTTCAGGCAGTCCAGTAATTCTTAAAGTATCTCTCCTTGATCTATTTTCCAGATTAGTTGTTTTTCTGATGAGATACATCTTTTCTATTTTTTTCATTCTTTGACTTTGTTTTATTGTTTCTTGAGATCTCCTGGGGTGATTAGCTTCCACTTGCCCAATTCTGATTTTTAAGGAATTATTTTCTTCAGTGAGATTTTGTGCCTCTTTTACCATTAGGCCGATTCTGTTTTTAAGGCTTAAGGTTGTTTTCTTCATTATTTTTGGTGCCTCTTTTACCAAGCCATTAACTCTCTTTTCATAATTTGCTTGTATCACTCTCATTTCTTTTCCCAATTTTTTCTCTACCACTTTTATCTCATTTTTAACTCTCCCAGGAATTCTTGTGGGGCTTATGTCCTATTAGCATGTTTTTTTTTCCTTTGCTTATAGCTATTCTCACATAGTCTTCTTTTGATTTTTGTGTCTTGGTCTTCCCTGCTATTTTTATGGTTACATTCCTTTTTGATGTTGTCCTTTGCTCATTTTCCCAGCCTATTTCTTGACTTTTAACTTTATGGCAAAGTTGGGCTCTGCTTACCTGGGGTGGGGAGGTACTGTCCCAAACTTCAGGCTTTTTTGTACTGCTGTTTTCAGAGCTAGTTCTGGGGTCTGCAAGTTTTCAGCGTTTCCAAGACGGTATGATACCAGGAGAGGTATGGTCACTGTTCTTTTGGTCTCCACTCTGGTTTTTACCCAGGAAGAGCCCCTGCTTTCCTGCAGCCTCAAATGCTGTTTCTCCTCTCTGCCCTAGAACTGTGACCTAGAACCGTGGATGGGCGATAGCATTGTCAATCAATGCCAGCTACACTCAGTGTCAGCAAAGCATCCCCTGTGATCTCTTTCTGAGCAGCTGCCCTACTCCTTTGCTATCTCTGAGCTGAGAGCTCCTGAAGTTGCTACTGCTGCTGGTACTACTACTGCAGCTGTTGTCTAGGCTGCTGCTGTGCTCTGGGCCACAGACCACCCCAGTGTCCCCTTGCCTCTGCCTCTCAGAATCCCTCCTTTAGGGTTCTGCTCAGGCACCAACCTCTAGGTAAAAATTCTTGATGTGCTCAGTCACTATTACTCCCTCCCTTCTCCAATCATAGCATGTTCAGTTATCTGTTTATATGCTGTATCATCCCCAGGAAAATATAACTCCTTGAGAATAGGACTTTTTCTCTTTTATGATCCACTCCTCCCCATCTCTGAATCCCAGGGGCTGACATGGTGCTTTGTACATTGTAGGTGCTTAATAAATATTATTAAATTAATTGAAGGCAGGGAGACCAGTTTGGAGACTACTACCATGTAGAGATGAAGGTTATATTAAGTGCCAGACTGTAGCTGCTTAATCTATCAACCAATCAATAAGCATGTACTAAGTACCTGCTGTGTGCCAGATATATGATTCTCACTAAAAAGAGCTATAATCTAATGAATTTTCTTGACTCTACATTCTGATATTTGTCTTTGTTTCGTAGGTGGCTATGGCCAAAGAATTCATCACCAAGTAGTCAGCATAGTGGTGCTAAATATTTCCAATATTTCCATACTTGTCTAGGATGGTTTTGTCAAGACTATATGAAGGGGGGCAGCTATGTGGTGCAGTTGATAGAGCACGAGCCCTGGAGACAGGAGGACCTGAGTTCAAATCCAGCCTCAGACACTTGACACTTACTAGCTGTGTCACCCTCGGCAAATCACTTAATCCCATTGCCTAGCCAAACAAAAGAAAAGAAAAGAAAAGAAAAAGAAAAAAAAAGACTATATGAAGAAACATTTGTACTCTGATAGAATGTAAACTCTTTAAAAGCAGGGTCTATTATCCTCTTTTGTCTTGATATACTAAGTGCCTGGAATAGTGACTAGAAAGTATTTATGGAGCACCTACTATTTGCCAAGTAGTTAGGATAGGAAGACAAAAATGGAAACTTCTCTGCCCTCGAGAAGTTTGCAATCTATCAGGGAACATGTATTCCTTAACTGATTCCCTACCTGAGCTCTTGGCCTCCTGTCAAACTGAGCCTTCTCACATTCAGCTTACAAAGAACATCTTATGGAGTGGCTGAACCTCTCATTTTGTCCACACGCTACCTAGGCCTCTCACGGGCACACAGCACTCTTGGTGTTTCATGGGGTCTCAAGAACATTCCTCATACCCCCAGTCTGATCAGAGTGCCTTCAATAAAGCCCCCTCCTCGATGAAGAAATCTATACCCTATGCCCACTCATAAACATCAATTATAGACTGCTGTTTCCATCCCAACCTCTACAGAAATTATTTTCTCACCTGCTTCCTTCCCTTTCTGATCCAGAAGTTGCTCCTTTGGGCATGTTATTCTTTAAAAGAAGAGGGGAAAATTGTCACTAGTCTGCCCAACCTATTTAGGTGACAGAGGTTGCCAAACTTATTTGGCCTACCTCTCTCTTTAAAAAAATTACTCAGTGCCCCCCTGGAAATCTACTTTCTTTAACACTTTAATTTTTTTGAATTTTGCATCATTTCTAAAAATATGTGTGTAATTTTTTTAAATGACACATCTTAAATTTAATAATTTATTGTAAATTTGTGGGGTTTTTCCTGCATTGAAATTTTGATGATGCAATATTGTGTTATGTAACCCATATAGTATCATATTATAAACAAGTCATTATACATGCATATTCCTGCCGATGCATGCTGGATTTCCAGACAGTTCAAGACACACTCACCTACCAACACTTGCTTGTTAAGACCTGTCGGTGGATTTGACCACTGATCAGGTATAACTTGCATTTTGTGTGTTTATTTGGAAAATAATGTAGTCACTAAGACTTTAATTCAGTTACACAACAGATGAAACCTCTCTGAATGGTTTTTCAAAATGTTCTTATCTTCTCTTTTTTCCTTATGCTTCCACCGCCCCTTTATTTTTATTCCACACCCCCCAAATGTACCCGAGGCCACTAACACCCCCCTGGATTATTCCAGTGCCCCCAGGGGGTAATATTTTCCACTTTGGGAACCTATACCTTAGACAAACTTTAGGAGAGCCAGTTAAAACCAACATAATGACACTGGAATAGAATTGTAGGATAATGAGAAGTGACTTTTTTTCTTTCCTGGTTTAATTTGTCTTCTTTCTCTTTGTAGACATTTTCAAAAATTTAATCCCATAATTGTAGGTTTTGATATAAAAAGGAGAAAAACCCAGCACTGGAGACTTGGAAGGGACCTCAGAATAAAGGAAACCTTCCTATACCATACCCAACAAATGACTCTTCAGTCTTCTTCTCAATACTTCCCTGGAGGGGAGTACTTGATGCTTGCTAAGGAGGCTCCAGATCCCACCTGGTAATAAGTGAAGGGGCAGGCTTTGATCCCAGATGCTTTGGCTTCTAGAGCCAGTGTTCTTTCCACTATACAAATTGTCAGTGAGTCAGTCAACTATCATTTACTATGCTACCACATAGCACTTAACGTGTACCAAGACCTGTGTTCATTGCTGGGAATACAAGCAGAAAGAAAGACCATCCCTGACCCCAAAGAGCTTATATTCTAAATGCAGCCAGGAGAAGAGTGAGGCATGCCTAGTCTTAAATGGAGGTTCCTGAAGGAGCTGTCTGATCAGAGGGAAAGGACTCCTGGTTCAGGGGCAGAAGGTACTTCCAATTTGTGAATTCCAGGGCCCTTCAACATCATACATGATAGTAATACAGGTGATTTTTCGATGAGTGAATTCCTCAGTGCCCAACTATATTGAGTAAGAACTTGTCTTCCCCTCCCCCTCCTCCTCAAAGCCAAGAAAAGTGGGTCAAAAATAGAGAATGACTAGAAAGGTGAATAGGACCAGAAAGTTTTGCTAAGAGTCATTTGGAGAATATATGCTAATTTTTACTTAGTCGAGGATCATGCCCCCAGAAAGCCTCATTTCATAGATAACTAGGAAAAGACCAGAGAGCTGTATAACATATTCATGCATAACTTAACAAACGCATGGATGTCATGCTTATTAAAATCTGCTAACATACTGGATGACAGAGTCAGGGTCCAAAGAGATCTCAACAGGCCAGAAGATTGAGGTAAAGTTAATTAAGATCAAACTTAATAGAGACAAGTGTGAAGTCTTACTCTGCTTCAAATAATTAACTTTACAAGTATAAAATGGAGAAGGTTCTTCTGACTAAAATGGACCCAGGGATTTAGCAATACAAGTCAAGAGGTTGATCCAACAGTCACGAAGACAAGGGCCATCTTGGATGACATTCGTAGAGCCATCTTGGATGACAGTCCAAGGCTTAGCTTCCAGGAATGAGGAAACAACGTGGCCTCAACCAAGAAGCCAATGTGAATGTGGACTCCGTCAAAGCCGGCTAGAGCAGGGAGGTGACAGGCCCCCTGTGCTCCAGCCCTTAACAAACCACACAGGGAGTGCTGTGTTCAGTTCTGGATTCTACAGTTTAGGAAGGACAAAAATAAACTAGAGAGTGTCCAGAAGAGGGCAACCTGTACCGTGGTGGTCTTCCAATCTGGTCATAGGGATTGATTAAAGGATGTTTAGCCTGGATAAGACTTGAGGAGTGAGGGGAGAAATTAAAATTTTCATACAAGTATTTGAAGGGCTACTCTGCATGAAAAAGATTAGACTTATATTCTCTTTGGTCCCAGAGAACAAAACCATATAATCAGTTGTGTGGAAGTTGCAAAGAGTCAAATTTAGGATTGAAGGGAAGATTTTTTTTTGTAATAGTCATAGCTAGCATTAAGGTAAGGGCAGTTAAGTGGTACAGTGGATAGAGTACCAGGCCTGGAGTCAGAAAGACTCATCTTCCTGAGTTCAAATATGGCCACAGACACTTAGTAGCTATGTGACCCTGGCCAAGTCACTTCCCCCTGTTTGCCTCATCTATAAAAAATGAGCTGGAGAAGGAAAGGGCAGATCACTCCAGTATCTCTGCCAAGAAAACTGCAAATGGAGTCATGAAGAGTCAGACACAACTGAATGACAAAAGCATTAGGTTCCTAAAGCACAGCATACATGTTATCTCACTTAATACTTACAACAACCCTGAGAGGTAGATGCTATCATCATCACCCCATTTTACAGATGAGGAAACTGAGACAGGGAGAGGTTTAGTGACTTGCCACAGGGATGCACAGGTATTAGGAGTCTGAGGCAAGATTCAAACTCAGGTCTTTGTGACCCCAAGTTTGGCATTCCATCCGCTGTACCATCTCACTGCCTGAAGAATACTTGCTCACATTTCTGCAGCACTTTAATGTGTGCAAAGTATCCAACATACTTTATCTTCTCTGAACCTCACAACAGCCATGTGAGGTTTCCTTATTCTGCAGGTGAGGAGATGGGGCACCATGCTCAGTCTTTTCAGTACCTTCCAACAAGAGCCAGCCGGGCACACTGTGTGTCCACAGACTTAGGCATCATCTGTATCTCTGGAATCTAAAACAACGTTCCAAACTTCTCAGAGTTTTGACACTGGGATAGTCGATGGGCCAGGATGTGGTAAAAGGAATTCCTACTGAAGGCAAAGGCTAGGCTCCGTGACCGCTAAGGTCCCTTCCAGCTCTGAGCATCCACCCATTCTTTTATGGCATGCATTCACTTTAGACTAGGATGAATTCGTTTTACTTTGTTTTGAGAATTTAGGGAGAAATGCATAACCTCCCTTGACATAATTGAACTTAGTCTAGGGTAGGGATTCTAAGCCTGGGAGTCTGTGGATAGATTTCAGGGGATCTGTGAACTTGGATGGAAAAAAATAACATTTTTATGTTAATACAATCAATTTCTTTTATAATCCTTTGTGTATTTTATTTTATTTCTTTAAAAAATATAATTATGAGAAAAGATCCATAGGTTTCACCAGGATGCCAAAGGGGTCCACAACATACAAAAAGAAAAATGTTAAGAACCCCCTCCCTAAGATCGCCTGAAACTACAGTTTTGAAGAGCCCAGATTAAAATCTAAAAACCTATTCGAGAGACAGGATGGTGTAGTGGATACAGTGTTGGTCTTTGGAGTTGGGAAAATCTAGTTTCCAATGCTGCTTATTAGACTAGCACTGGCTGTGTGACCTTGGATAGGTCACTTAAACACCTCAGCCTCAATTTTTCCATCTCTAAAATGGAGATAATATTAGTGTTTGTGTCACATAGAAGGATCAAAGGAAATAATGGAGGAAAATGCTTCAAAAACCCTAAAGAATTATGCATAAGAAATAAAGCAATTTCATCTGTATCCATGGCCTGAGACACCAAGAACCCTAACAAAATAAAAACCAAATGAACTACCTGTAGGGAAATTTAATACCTAATCTGTCTGTACTCACTTAGCATCCCCTCCCCTGCTAGCCACCAGATACATGGATTTGCAATGGAATTCCACTGTGTCCCTCCTTCCTTCCTGAACCATGAAAAAGCAAAAGACAGAAACTTACTCTGGCTGAAACTTCAGCAGGTCAGCGCTCTGAATAGCAAAGGTACTCAGCCAGAGAAATGAGGAACTGACAGACTTAGAGCAGAAAGTCAGAATGTGTGTAGACCCACTAGGCCTGAAGCAAAGGGTACTGGCATCCAGCAGAGACAATTCCTCAAAAGTTACTTGGGGTAGTAGCCAAGGCTGGTAAAATGTGAGTTGCCCAACACAGGAATAAGCTGAGAGAGCTCTGAGGCACAGTCACTGGGGAAACTACCACCAAAGAGAAAGGAGTCAGAAAATGAGCAATAGTGGAACATAAGAGAAAAAAGACTAAAATGACCGAAGATCTCCAGAGGAAGTTAAAGGCCCTGAGTACAAGCGGATAGACCAACAGGGAAAATATTAGCAACAGAAGGGAAGATGACTTCGTGGTCAACTAAGTGAGTCCTCACCTCTATGAGACAAAGGAAAATGAATTCATAGCCTATTAACAGAGTTCTTAAAATGAGGCAGAGGACTCTGAGGATCCTCACAAAAACATGGAACCAAAATAGGATGTTCCTGAATAAATTGTGAAATTTGAGACAGAATTGTGAAAGCAGAATTTGTGGCTAACAGAGCAGAAATAGGTGGCAGAATAGAAAAATTTGAATCAACTGAGATGAACCTCACCAAAGAAACAAAAGAGAATGAAAATACACAGAAGAGCAATCCAGAAGAAGAAAAGAAAAAATCAATAATGTTTTTAAAATTCATGACCTTCATATAAGCAAAACATTAATCTTAAAGATGGATGCATTGAGACAACTTAAAGATTATATATCATCCAGAAGAATACAAGTCTTAGCCTGAACACGATAAAGCAAGAAATAATACAAGAAAACTGCTCAAAATTTCTGAACATAGAAAACAAAGTGCCAATTGGAAGAATCCATAGATAACTTCTAGAAGGGAAAAACAAAACCAAACCTTTTGAAGCTAGCTCCAAGACACATAGTAGTTAAATTTAACAAATTCCAATGACAAACAACAAATTCTGCAAGAGATCAGGAGAAAGACCTCCAAATATAAAGGAAAGGGAATTAGAAGAAGACTATTCTGCACCCAGCAGAAACAGCAAGAAGGAATGGAATAATGTATTCCAAAGAGCAAAGGATCTCAAGACACAACCCAAGGTAAAATACCCTACCAACTTGGGCCTAACCATTCAAGAAAAAAAGGGCATTCGGTGAAAAAAAAAACATCATTTGAAGAATTTCTACAAAAAAAAGTAGACCTGAACAATTAGCTTTGCAAATATCCCAGACAACAGAAATATAAGAAAGGTAAACAAACAAAACAAACAAGAAAGGCACAGGCAACAGAAAAAAAATTACCTCCAGAAAAAAATTAACTAAAAACAGAAAGATGCCTATGAGGTTAACAAAACAACCACAAAAATGAAAAATAAAATGACAACAGAGACAATTAAGAGATTTCTTTCTAAAAGTACACAAAGAGACAAGGGTGCAAGTCATATAGAAAAGGGGATAATAGAGGAACAAACTCGAAACATTATGGACTAAACTTCACAATACTCCACCACTTATACATGAATCAATGTTCTTTGTAGGATCAAACTGCAGAATGTGAAAGTATATAAAAGGGAGGAAGAAAATATCAGAGATCATGTTATGTACCTCGTCAAGTCAATGGTTAACAATGAAAGAAAAATAGCCCTTGTTGACTGTGCACTCAATGCCACCTCTGAGGCTGAGATGCAACAGAGTACAGATCAGTTCTCTGCCACTTGTGCTAATTTTGGCCTGACAATTTAGCACCAAGAAAACAGAGGTCCTCTACCAGCCAATGCAACACCATCCATACATGGAACAATCAGTTACAGAAAATGGAGAGGTTTTGAATGCTGTGGATAAGTTCCCTTCTCTTGGCAGTATACTTTCCAGGGATGTACATACAGAAGATAAGGTGATGCATACATTGCCAGAGCTAGCTAAGCGTTTGGTTTGTTCCAAAGGAAAGTGTGGGAGAGAAGAGGTATCAGACTGCCTACCAAACTGAAGGTCTACAGAGCCCTTGTGCTGACCTCATTGTTGTACGCCTGTGAAACCTGGACAGTCTATCTACAACATGCCGGGAAACTGAATCACTTCCATTTGAATTGTCTTAGGAAGATTTTGAAAATCACCTAGCAAGATAAGGTACTGGACACCGAGGTCCTTTCTCTGAACTGCCCAGCATTCAAACTCTCTGCAGAGAGCACAACTCTGATGGGCTGGCCACATTGCTTGAATGCCAAATGTATGCTTGCCTAAAAGACTATTTTATGGAGAACTCACACAAGGCAGGTGCTCACATGGAGGTCAGAGGAAGAGATATAAGCACATTCTCAAGATCTCTTTGAAGAAATTGGGTATTGATTGTGAGACATGGGAGACACTGGCACAGGACTGTCCAGCATGGCGCACCCGCATCAAGGAAGCCACTGTGCTTTCTGAGGAAAGCAGAATTGCAATAGCTCAAAAGAAACATGAGATGTGCAAATTTAGAGACATCTCCACTCCAAATGTTCATGTGGACTATTTGTGCCAAGCTTTTGGTAGAGCCTTCCAAGCTCATATTTGTCTGAGCACCCACAGTCAGACACACTGTACATTGACCCACCATAGTGATGTCATTTTGGTTCTCGTCCATTACAAAGGACAACAACAAACCCTTGTTGCCTCTCAGAAAGAAAAGGCCCTATGGGAGAATGGGTGAGGAGGTAAAAGAAGGGTTTGAAATGGGGGGAATAAAGGAGGAAATCTCATTTCAATGGTGGGAGGGGGTCCTACTGAAGAGCATCCTATGGGGAAGAGAGAGATTCTATAAAGGGAGGTGGGTACCTTATAATGGGTATAATCTACAGAGATTTGGTGCTTAGAGAGACAAGTCTTCCTGCCTCAGGAGAGGGGTAATCAGCTTCCGGGGCAACTGGTGCCCAGAAGGGTGGGAAGGCATGGACCCAGATACTTCATGGCAAATGGGGAAAATTATCATGGGAAAGGCAAAGGGTAGCAAAGAATTGCACAATCAGGGTAATTTCCACATTATCTATGATCTCTTAGAAGTGATTTTATAACTGTTACTTACGGGATGGCAGTTAACGAAATACATTTCCCTTTTTAGCCTGTAATGTGTACTATGGGAAACAAAAAGTCAGCCAGAGAACAAGGATTGTGTTTTCCTCACACGTGGCCGGGCGGGGGGGGAGGGGCACAGGTGATGATAAGAGCATTTCTGGCAAATGGAGGAAATGAGTTATTATTGAAGGGTCCTGGGGACATTGGAAAGAAACAAAGCAGATGGCTTTTTACAACAGGAGAACATCATATGACAAGGATGACCTAGACCACAAGGGATGCTTTTCAAATGCAATAAACTCAACAAAGAAAGAAAGAAGCCCAGACTCTCAAGAGTTAGAAGCATCCTCAGAGGCCGTCTACTCCAACCTATCCCTGAATAATGATAAAGCCCCAATGAGTGACAGTATACAATCCTGATGATGACTTCCTGGGTGCATTCCCTACACTATGCCCAACTTGAGGCTTGACCATTGGAGGGACTCAATGAATGTTGAATGAATGGGGTTAAAGTTTCCCTCACACCCCACCCAGTGCTTCAGTGGCTTCCGCAGCTTTGGGCAGTCACCGCGCACCATGCTTGGCGCTGAGCGGCTTCTCTTTCCTGATTGGTTCTTGTCCGATATTGCTTCCACTTCCATTGAACTGATTCAGATGTTTCCTTGTCGCTATTATTTGTTGTTGTCCTGACCTGGGATTTCATCACAGGGAACGTCTTCCACCTAGATGATTTATCGGTAACGTAAGAATCTTGGAGTATCACTGAGGGCACTGAGAGGGACAAGCCTAGGGTCACACAGATAAAACACATCAGAAGCAGAACATAAAAAAAAGAATCCTCAAGCTCCAAGTTCATTTCTTTATCCACTAGGCCATGGCTTGGGATACAGAGACCAATGAAACAATCTCTGCCCTCAAGAAATTTCTACCTCCAAAGTGTACACGACTAAATCACTATGAAATATATACAAAGCAATGTCAGGGAGTGAGGTAAGAGGGGAACGTTTTGTGTTAAGGCACAGGAACGAGAGATAGCATGTCATACATGGAGAACAAGAAAGAGACCAGTGTTGGGCCCTGAATCCCAGACAGTGCCAATCAGCAAGCATTTATTAAGAACCATGGGCCAGTCACTGAGCTTAGGACTGGAGATTAAAAAAAAAAGCCCAAACAGTCCCTGGCTTCAAAGAGCTCACATCCTAACAAGGGAAATCATAAATGCGTGTAAAGTAGGGCTTCATTGATCACCCCACCTCACTTCAAAGTAATTACCTTTGTTAGGTAAAAATGCTTCTCAATTCACTCAGAATCACATAGGAGCAGAGCCTGTCTGCCTCCTGAAATCAAAGTCAACGTGTGGGATCCTTGGTCACACACCCTAAGGAATTTGTAGAAAAGGAAAAGCTATCTTAGATTCATGTAGAGATTCTGAGGGTCTGGAAGTGGAGAAGAAAGAGCAGGGTCATACAGAGCTAAGCCAAGAGCTAGCAGCCCAGGAGAAAGAGAAGGGAAGATTGAACTATGGCAGAGAAGGGAGATCTCAAGAAGATAAAATATCCAAGCTGTGCAGGCAGCTCTGAGCAGAAGAGCTGGGATGACGCCATCAGTGTTGGCAGCAATTCAGGGAAGTCTCAATAGAAGGTCAGCTCTTTTCCCCAACTTCCCCTCCCAGTGCCTATCTGCTATAGACACTGTAGTAAAATAATAATAATAATAATAAATGTTTGTTATCCAAACATTTCCAGTGACCTGAATTTTGTCTCATCCACAAAGATGTGAGAGGTTTTAGAGTTGGAGAACCCAACTTCTGCTTAAATGTTAGGAATTTTCCTAACTGAAGACTTTGGAACAAATGTGATTAATCTCATAACTTTTCATTTAAAATAAATTGATGTTGTCCCTCTGCTTAAATTATCTAATTATTGTAATAGGGTGTTATGTATATAAATCAGTGCTTGCCAGACACCTACAGTGTAGATGAAAGCTGAGTCATTCTGAGTCCTAGGCTTGCTGGACATGGAAGAGTTTCAATTCATGGGCCCCTGACTATCTTCCTTTTGGTGTCTTTAGGATTAGCTACAACCCCTAGAGTCTAGGGCCTAGACCATTGTCTCAAGGGCAAGGATTCTTAACTTTTTAATGCTGTGGATCCCTTTAACAAGTTGGTGAAACCTATGGACCCCTTCTTTAAATGCATAAAATAAAATACATAGAAGACAAAGGAAATCAATTTTATTGAAATATCGTAATCAAAAAAAATTTTTTAAACCAAGTTCACAAACTTCAGGTTAAGAACCCCTACTCTACAGAAACTAGATAGGAACATGGCCCTCGTATCTCATCTATGTTCCTGATGAAATTAACAACCAATGAGACAATGCCCCCTCCAGAGTCACAGACAAGGGGAGCTCTCTCTTACTCTCATGAGAAGGTTCATAGTATCCTAGATATAGAACAGAGAGGGATGTCAGAAACCATCTAGCCCACCTCCTGCATTTTACAGATAAAGAAACTGAGGCCCAGAGAAAAGAATTATCTCAAGATTCAAGGTCTTCCACTGTATAAATCTTGGAAAGGTTTCTGTCCGTGGATTTGTCACAGTCTAACCTCCAAGAAATAGGCTTAGCTAGGAGGCCTGGGAGCTGATAGAACCCCTAGACAAGAAAAAGAGTATTTTATGTAGCCAGCTTTCTTAACTAGTGATAAAATTCTAGTGAACAGTAGTCCTCTCTAGGGCAACCAAGACATATGAATAGTTAACAGCAGCAACTCCATTCAAACTCAACATTTATAATACATGATATGTTACACATTGTATGTGTGTATGTATATGTTTATATGTATGTATATGTATGTGACTATGTGTCTGTATCTATATGTGTGCATATACATACATATATGTGTATATGTATGTATATGTGTATATCTATATGTGTATGTGTGTGTATGTATATATGCACAAAGATACTATTCTTAGTATTGGGGATGTAAGATCCAAACCAACCCAACAAGCATTTGTTAAGGACCTCTGAGAGTCATCATGGCATAGTGGGTAGTGGGCTAGCCTAGGAACTAGGAACACATGGGTTCAAGGCCTGTCTCTGACACATATTGGCTGTAGGACCCAGGGCAAGGCATTCAATCTCCCCATGCCCCAGGCAACTCTCTTATACTACAAATTGCAGAGAAGGGGCCAGCTTGCACAAGTAGAGAGAGGTCCGCATCCGAGAGTTCCCTACATCAGTGAAATCCCAGGTCCGATCCCTATCCTGTGTGTAAAAGGACACCATGGGGATACCACGATCCAGTTCTGCAAGCATTTTCTAAGCCTCTATTATGTGTGCCCAGCATCATGCCAAACATTGGGAATGCAAAGAGAAAACAAAAAATAATCCCTGTCATCTGCATTCTGCAGAGGAACACATGTTAACAAATAAATAAAAATATACATGATCATTTAAGAAAGAAAAGATCACTTACAACTTGGAAGATCAGAAAGATGCCCCATATGGTCACACATGAGCTAAGTCTTAAAGAAAGTTAAGGATTCTAAGAGACAGAAATGAGAAAAGGATGCATTCCAGGCATGAGAAAGAACCTCGTGGTGGGAGGAGCTAGAATACCAAGTTTGGGGAATAGCAGGTTGGCCATTTGGGCTGAAACATAGAATATAATGGCAAATTTTTTA